>NC_048407.1:29267747-29291343 GCF_013103735.1 Etheostoma cragini
AAATAAGGATGATCAAAAAACAGTGATGATGAAATATGAAATACTAAAATGCAGGTGAAACAGAAATCTCAAGGGGCTACACTCTACACTCTGTGTCTACACTCTGTTGGTTATTTGTAAAAGTTCTTTGTTTTAAAAAAAGAATTATGTTAACAGTTGCTACCCCACTACTATTAAAAGAGCTAAGCTACTGACAAGCTATTTGATTCAGACAACAGCAACTGCTTGCAAAACAAGTTGGATTCCTACGCAACAATGCAGAAGAGGGTCTGGCTAGTCCATGCAGCATTCCAGGATGGGAGAAATACGTGCTCTGGTTTATTGGCATTTCTTTAAAGCAATCACAATAACCTTTAAAATAGCCTTGAGAAGGAACTTGTTTTGGTGGAGCATGTACATTCAAAAGTTGTATTGTCAGATTGGACAGATAGTCTAGCTAGCTGTCTGGATTTATCCTTCAGAGATCTGAGGAGCAGTTAACCATGGCCCTCATAAATCCACCAGAGTTTAATATTCCAACTCAAAGAAAGCGAAAGGTAACGGTCGAAAAGAGTGACATCCAGCAATGTACAATAACAAGAGATTGAACATGTATTTCTTTCATGATAACTGAGGGAATTTTGCAAATGCACCCATTACTGAGATATATAGGATTACAATAGAAAAAGTCCCACAGTCCATCAAATATCTTAATGTTTGATAGTGCTAGTCCTATATACTATATTGTTCTGTTTTTTGTCTTATGTTGCCAAAATGCCATGTCATTTTTGCTGCAACCTAATTTCCCCATGGGGGATAAAGTATGAAGTAGGGCAAAGCTCAAAAGGAAACATGCATTCTCTGTCCACCTTATCTAAAGTGCTTACAGAAAAGATAAAAAAAAAAAACTGCAACTGTCACAACTTGACACAAACATCTCATCATGATCAAACAACACTTCATTTTCAAGCCATTGCCTTTGTACTTCCAAACAGATGCATATGCCAGAAAATGACATACCACCTCCCATTTTATGCAGAAAAAGAGCCTTTCTGTGTCAGAGTGGTAATAGTGATGATTCTGCATTTGATGTTCATGTATAATACACATCAAAGAATTGTGTTTTTAGTTTCAAACAGATGAAAATGATGGCAGTCAAACCGATTTTCTGTTTGTATAACTTTTGTTCCCGAAGTGAAACATCTTCCAAAGTATGTTTTAAACAATGCTCAATATGATTCAAATATTGGAAAACAGTGCATGGAACATGTATTACTTTACATTATTATGAACAGTTATTAGTATACAGCAGGCTACACTCAAGAAATAAATCCGTAAAATAGAAACATTCTTTTTGCTCATTACCTAGACTTTTGCCACATAATTAAAAAATGGAAATGATGTGTAGCTGCAATTATAAAACAGAACGTTTGGAAGCAATTTAAAAAATGTTTAAAAAAGCAACAAAAACATCAGAAAAGTTTTCACAAAGGTAAAAAAAAACAGACAAACTGTCAAAAGAAAACACCCACAATGTTGTAAAGAGCAACAAACTTAAAAAAAAAACAACAACGTGGAAACCAACTTCTGTGGCTGACCAAAGTTGTTGGAGCATAAATTATGCAATTTAAAATGTAATAAACAAAAGTAAAACTGTCACTCATGTTTTATATGGACAGTTTCTGTTAAAATATACAGACATACACCTGTTATTACACAGAGATTTATTAGAGTGTACGGCACTCACACTAACAAGGTCAAGGTAGGTCACGGTAACTTTATTAATACCCGATGGTAGATTTGGCTTGCACCGCTTTAACTTTGGAAAAGCAGTGAATGAGGTCTTTTGTTCACAAAATTTTACTTCTTATCTATTATCAAGTGTTCAAGCAGCAGCATCATGCACTGCCTGAACCAGTTTTAAGTACCGAAGAACATCAGTGCTTTTTAGTGTCTAGGAGAGAGCAGCTGGAGGCTTGATTTCCCCATTCCCCTCTGGTGATAGTCAGGATAAATTGTATCAATTGTGTTAAACATTTTTGGATCCTCTCCGAGTCTGTCCTCAACTCAGACACGGTGGACCTAGGTAATTAATTGTTGCTCCCTCAGCTTGGAAGAGGTCGAAGCGAGCTTGCTTTTCCATTTAGAAATGGGGCACACCTGGATTCATGCACTGAGACTTGTGCATCCTTTCTGCTTCTTCACACCTTGTTACTGCTGCCATCGGTTACTGGGCCGGCTGTTGGTGTGTTTATTCTTTCTCTTTTGCACAGTTGGTGTTCTTGACGTGTGTGTAAACGGAGAATGCTATAAGTATCGGGTTACACCTCCTACAATTATGGTTACAATGTGTGACTGCTTTCCTCTTTATTTCAAAGTGTAGTCTCTGATTTAAAAAAACAAGATTGTTGATTTTTCAACCTTCTTTACCAGGCCTCTCGCTCCCATGGCCGATCTTCTACATATCCATCTTAACATGTGTTGACAAAGAAAGCAAAAGCTAAATCTATTTTCATTATCTTACTGCATATCTGATCACCTGGTTCCTCCGAAAGGTTGAGGACATTTTAAGATGTCAGATATCTAATATTCTGGAATATGTTGTATATATCATTCATGTCCATTCCCTCCAGTGCATCAGTGAAAGTGAACAGGGTTGGCTAGTAAACAAAAGGAAATGGAAGCTGGTGCCAGGCCTGTTTCATAAATTAATGATAACGTGCAAGGGAATCTGATGAGGGGAGAAATGGAAGCTGGTATATAGGATCAGGTTCAAAGCATTGCTAATTGTCTTTATTGATGACAGCCGGTGATCTCCGGGATGAATTAAAGCATTCTTCACACTGCTGTGATGAGACTTAGCAATCAGTGTAGGAGAGCCGCAAGCTACCTTACCCTACTGTTTATTGATATTATGGAGATACAGCAGCAAGAAGGGAATGCCCACAGAAACAATACACTGACTACACACTTTATGTAAATGTGTGGCAATAACATATAATGGTGCCATGAAGCTGAAATGATAGAGTCAAAATCCTTTATTCCTAATGTATTATTATCACAGCAAACTACTGTGCACTCTCACACATTTTGTTCTTAACGTGCTGAGATGATAGTGGTTATACTTTAATTTTGACATTTATACTACTGAACCATAGTTGTTCCTTTGGATCCATTTTAACAGCACCCTACCATTTGGAATAAAGGCAAATAAATAAATAGTCACACATCAAATCCACAGTCAGCAATGATTAGGTTTAACAAAAAAGGTTCAAAAAAAGTACTAGCACATAAAACAACTGTGTTCATACGGGAACATAAGTAAATGTAAGCGTTACTTTAACTCCTACAGTACCTACAGAGCCATGACCGCCACCAAAAGTAGTGCCACGCCGGAACCATCTCCCAACTCCCTCACAAATGTGAAAGCGGTGTGACGGTGACCAGGCTGTGTGGCCTCAGAATAGCCACCAGCCCAGGTGATGACAGCTCCAACACAATCAGACATGCTCAAATACAGCACATGCTCGCCATATCATGACAGCCCAATACCTGCCAGAGGGCACCGCTGTGCTCGGATACACACCTCTCAGATGAGGTTACAGATTAGCTTCTATTTAGGTCATCCCAGCCACTCAGTGACCAACAGAGTAGATAGATGAATAACTTGCAAGCCAATATGGTAGAACAGAGAGGATTTTCAACCGTTATCTTTTTTTACCAGGTCTTAAAATCAAGTAGGACTAATCCTGTACTGTACCAAAGGGGGAAAATAAATCTCTTTCTGAACAGCATTGTTAGTGTGTGGGGTTTTTGAATTGCCCAAAATATTTTTACCAGCAGTCATTTATTTATAATTTCCCATCACATACAAAGATAATATTCAAGTTTGATTGGCCACTACATGTAGGGTCAAAGTGACTCCACTTCTCTGTTAGCAACACACTTGACCCTGATGCACGATTCACACGGCTCATTTGACAAACATTTAGGCTGTCTTGTGTTTATGCTTTATGTACCATTTAACACTCATGTAATCACACTTACTGTACCTATAATTAAATGTACTTCAATCATAAAAGGAAGAAGTAGATGAAAGGAAGGAGACAGGCCTAAGCAACTTTTATGGTTAGACATTCTGAGAGACAGATGTTGCAATGCTGCTGCAACTCCGCATTGAGCTATTCCTAAAATGTTCTGCCTCTGAGCCTGTCACAGGGGAGCAAGTAATCAAGAGGAAGGTTTAAGATTGAAAGGAATCAGCTGTGTGTACATGTTTGTGTACTGGCCTCACTAAGTGTAGAGCTACTCAGATATACAGTAAGTTTACAGCCACTAGGCTAGGATAAAACAAATAATGTTGATGCAAGAAATCTTCATTCCTTTTCTTCTTTCTTTTATTTTATGCTGTAAAACTGTGAACAAAAATAAAATTAAAGCTGCAAGCAGCGTCGGACGGACCCTCGCTCCTCTTCACGCGTTGGGGTTACTGGCGGATGCCGATCCACGCGACCCTGCATTTGCACAACCGTCGGACACAGCGCGTACATTGGAGTGAGTGCCGTTTGAGATGGTGTATCGCAAAAGTGGGCGTGGTTAGCCAACCTCTTGCAACTAACTCCACGTTTCGACATCTTGGATCGTCTTGATCGCGTTGCCTAACAACCCCAGCAGGCTCTTTACTTATTATATCTCTATATCTTTCTCTTATGTTGGTTTTCATCGAACAAAGAATTATTGATTGGCCATTGATAATTTTGAAGTTAAATAAAGTATCCTACACCTTAAATAGCAGATGTTTGTGTGTATTTGTTTTTGTGTATTTGTTTTAATAACTCCTACAGATCAGTGCTTGAATTCACCGTCTTCTGTTCTTTTAAGAGATACACGATCAATTAATCAAATGAATTCTGATCTGTATTTTAAAGGGAACACCACCTGAGACTGTTTCACAGTTCAATATTGGTCCCTGATTCCAGGGCGGTGCCTCTTTATGTCAAATTGACAAAGTTATTAATACTCATATTCATTACTTTATAAAACATCTTTGATAATTTGCCAATAATTGAATCTGTGCCCTAACAACACCCAACAACAAACCTCCCTCCCAACAGACCAGCATGCCCATGGGCGCAAAGATGGGCGCAGGTGCATTTGCTTTTTAAATGACATGGGTGGTAGATGAGAAATTAATAACTTGGTTTGTGATGAACATTATAAACCTCTTTTCTGTACAAACATGACATAACACGGTGTTGTCCCCATCAACGCATTTCATTTGCATCAGGAAGATACAGATGGATTAATTTTCTCATTTGAACTACAAAGGAAGGAGAGTGGTTATGAAAAGGTTTTGTTTGAAGCTAGTCATTGATCTGTTGGAGAACTTTAGTCCTTAAATCAAACATCTGCATATGGACTTATTTCCAATGCAGTTGTTGTCAAACAGAAGCAAATCAGGACCGCACAGGTTAGATTAAACAGGAACATAGATACATTGGCTCACCTGTAAACATTTGGGGTTTACGATGGCTCCATGATGAATGATTGGCATAACTTCACGGCTGCATGACAATACAATAATTTATCTATTCAGTTCTTGTGCATGTGTTGGATTGATTACAGGGATCTCCTAGACACCGTCTTACTTGTCCTAGTGAGAATCACACAATATAAATGCATGCAATAAATGTTCTAGACAATGGTGCATTCATGATCATACACTTACACGATATGTTTGCCTTGATTCAGAAAGAGTTCCAAACACAAATCTGCTGCATTAGCTGAATGTCCGGAATGTAAATATGAACCCATTCTGTAACTGAGGTTAAAAGAAATTCAAATGTGGAAACAGAATTAGATTGACACAATACACAGTGAAATGGATCAAAAGATAAGCGTTCCTATATATGGACGCCCGGCATCCATGTTATATAATGGTTTGACCTCTACTGCGCCTCATGACAGGTGATACCAATCATGACATAACACACGTTAACACTCTCTTTAAATCCCAGTCTCAGACCCGAAAAGAGACCCGAGCAAAGAACACATACCAGACGTCACACTAGATGTGTTTCTGCCCTAGACATTCTGTTAAAGCTTGCTGGTGTGTTTTTTAACATTAGTTTATAGGCTTTGAGTAAAGTGCGGCAGTAAGTAAAACTGGATAGTAAAATCACTGGTTTCTTAGCTCTCTTGTGATTCCTGTCAACTGAAGAGCAAGCATAACTAGTGATTTATTTGAAAAAAACAACAACTATTATTTAAAATAGCCTTCCAGACTGATGCAACTATGTCTGGTCAGAACAACACAATCCCATTCAAATTGCCTACATCCTGTTTGGTGAGTATAGCAATTCAAAAACGTAAAGGCCAAAATTGATATGAGAAAACACTCTCCATGTATAATCTGAAACAGAGGCATCAACCAAGCGATCCTCTTTGGTTCTATCCTTGAGTAAATTATGCTCTCAGCTCTAAATGAAATGAATGTAGCACTGAACACCATAATGCTAATTAGAATGTAATTAAATTGAAAGCTGGTTTCCCCTTTTCCCCTCACAGATGTGCTCAAACAGCATGTGATTAACGCAAACAAATCATGCTATGGAGGGACACTGTGACAGATCGCAAAACTCAAACGCAGTTTCCTTTTTGAAGTCAATAATCCTTTTCAGAGCACAATAGAGCCTTGGCAGTTGTACCATTATATGAAATACACACACCAGCCTCTGCACCTGTTGCTTCTGCATATGTGCTTGACTGATGCTATGCTGTGTGAACAACCAAAGACACTCACGTTCCTAGTGCAACAGCCACTAATAGCGCATGGCTGTTTTGTACTGAATGCAGCCCTGATTCCTACCAAATAGCATTAAAAGTATAAAACATCTGTTACCTGTATGTCAATCATGAAGAAACTCAAGCAGGGCTCTTCTGCTCAAATCGTTTGAGGAAGAATTCCGTAACAGAACTATGAAATTAATGATAAACTTCAATTGTGAAACTGGCTTAGCAAAAGTGCCATCTGTGACACCTTGTGATTGTTGAGAAGGTGACACCTGCCACATTAAGGCTGAAAGACCATTTATTGTCATTGGAAAACGAAGTGTTGCACAATGGGGCCTTGTAACATTACATGAAATATAAACAGTTTGTGTCCGTCATTAGAAAGTGTAGTGGGTGAAATCCACATTAACTGTATTTGACAAGCAAGGCCAAAACCACAGACCTTTTAAACGTGTTTTTTGTTTGTTTGATGTTGTAAAAAAAAGGTTTTCTGCGTTGTGTAAGATTAATTATTCAATCAAATCCAAGATTCCTGTTTTGGTTCTGCTCTCCTTAAAAATTACAGCCACTAAAATGACAGCCTCCTCCAACACATTAGTACACTGAGATAATTGAAGCAACTTAAAATAACCCTTTTTCTTTCAAAAGAGCTTGGACCATTAATGGCAGCAAGTCAGTAGAATGCACGAGTTGCTGAGGAAAATTCAATAAAACTCCAAAGCATATTAGACATTTTTCAATAATAAAAAACCATAAAATATAATAATCTTAATACTGGTGCCAATACTACTGCTAAAAATAAAACAAAATCTAAACTTCTGGTGGTTGTTTGTGGTCTGTTCAACAGGTTGTACTTTTGAACTGAGCTCATTCAATCTTAATTCCAAACAAAATGTTTGCTTTTACCATGAACTAAAAAAACATTTCTGTGGCGTTTATTGCCCTAGAAAGCCCAAATTGGTGCCACGTGTTCAGAGCAGCAAATGTGAAAGTTATCATGTCACGTTGTTCATCCACGATTGATGCAAAATTGAGTTATAGTTCTATTACTTATATTACTTATATTATATTACTTATAATGAAAAATGCTGCTACTGTAACAACAAAATGTCCCCGTCGTGGGATGAATAAAGTATAATCTAATCTAATCTAATCTAATCTAAAATAAAAGTTCAATTTTAAAATGATTAGAACTTAAAGGTACATTGTTTAGGACATTTTTTCTTTTTTCCATCTAGAGTTGAGATTGTGTATTGCAATCAACTCCACCACGCAGTTCAAATGATGTAATACAGCTACGGTAGCCTTCATACTTAAAAACATCCGGTCTTTTTCTTTTTTCAATTATTTTTTTCTTTTTCTGGCTGAAGAAGAGGACCCTTCTTGGATTTTGAATACGTGCATGAGGCAGAGTGGCAAGTGGGAGAGTCTGGAATTTTCCCAGTGGGCCGGTATTGTTCTGAGGCTGCTCCCGCCGGCCACGGCTGCTCGCTTCAGCCACCGCTGCCCTCTAAGGCCACCGCTGCCCTCTCAGGCCACCGCTGCCCTCTCAGGCCACCGCTGCCCTCTAAGGCCACCGATGCCCTCTCAGGCCACCGATGCCCTCTAAGGCCACCGCTGCCCTCTCAGGCCACTGATGCCCTCTCAGGCCACCACTGCCCTCTCAGGCCACCGCTGCCCGCTGGTCAAACTAACCAGCATGGTGAGCTGTAGCAGCCTCTTATTTCCAAACATTCATCTCTTGCCCCGCGAGGGCCCGTGGTCTACGAAAAGTTGACTTTGATGTGTAAAGAACCACCTATGTGGACAGGTTCCGAAGTTGCACCTACTATTTTAAGAAACTTTAAGAGAATCAGGTGGCATTTATTAAGGTGACATGTGATTCATTTGTGCAATGAAGAGTTTGAAGCAAACCTTAAACAAAAAAGGAAAAAAGGTAAGAATACTCAAAAATCTATAGATCTCAGACACAAACAATGTTGGGAGTATTGCGTCTCCCCCTGCTGTGATATCACTGTAATGGTCAGGAACACCCATCAAACAACACCCAAGAGTCAGCAGCTCCAATAGATCACAATCAAATTGAATACTGTGGAATATCAACTACACTGCTTACAAAGGGCCAAGTGCAGGGCATGCAAGGTTTAGCTCAAGTCAATAACCATTACTGAGAACCAACAGGAACCTTAAGGTCCCCTGTGGGTAGGCTGGGTTCAAGGTTCATTAAGCGTGGTTTTGAAATTCCTCCCCTCGTAATCCATGAGTCTGGGGACTACAAACATTGCATGTTTTTGTCTGTAATGTAAATTACTGTGTTACAAAAGCTTCCAGCCATTCTTTATTAATTTTACATTATTTTCAGTGAGTGTGCACCCTCTTATCCCCCTTATTCTAGTCATTGATGTGGTGTTTTGTTATAAGTCAGATAGGCAGCACCAGCCACTGCATCTGTTGCTTTTGCATATGCGCTTGACTGAGGCTATGCTGTGTGAACAAACAAGGAGGTTATAATAATAAAAAGAGACACTCACGTACCTTTAGTGCAACTAGCACATGGCTATTTTGTACTGAATGCTGCCCTGACTCATACCAAAGTTATAGTATTTAATGATTAAGTGGTTAAATGGCTTGCAATAAAATAAATTGCTTCTGATATCAATAAAATACAGTGGCCTCCACAGAGGCAACCAGAGGACTTTCTTAATTGCGAACAACAGCTACAGTCATTGATATATTTCTATATATACGTTTTTGCTCAGGTGCAGTTTGATACCAGTTGTTGATAGAGACAGTGATTTCACTATTTCTATAACCAGATTGACAAGCAATGTGGAAAACTAAATTCCAAATCAGGTGGGAGATTTTATGAACCCATGCTACCACAACATAACCCACTTCCTACTTTGACCCAAAGGCTGATAAAAGCTCAATACCCTTTGCACATTGTGAAAGGTGTATTTTGACAATGTCTGTCAATATCACTCAGTGTGCACACCACGTCATGCATGCTCAAGTCCCGAGGGAGCCAGGGCTTACCGGGCCCTCTGCAAGACTAAAGCAACACAGTGTGTTATGTGTTATCCTCAAGTTACAATGTTCTTACATAAAATATTTCAATTGACAGATTTAGAAAGAGAAAAGGGGTATTTGATGAAAAAAAGTACTTGTGAAGCAAAAAGCCTCTCTCTCTCTCTCTCTCTGCTCATGAATTCATAAACAACCAGCAATATTATGATGTTTCTGCAAGGTCAAAATACAGTGTACGTTTGCAAATGCAAATTGTCAGATTTGAAACTAAAGTAACCGAATAATGGGAGTGAGAAATGTGAGGTGGTTGATTAACACAGATAAGTTAATACAGTTGTTACAAAGGCAGGAACAGAAAAGAGAAAAAAGAAAGAACAACTAGGTTCCCACAGCACATAAACACATCACATCACAACAAGTCACTGAACAGCACACAGCACATATATTCAGCCAAACGGAATAAAGCGTGCAAAAACACCTGTCTGGTGCTTGAACCTTGTTATTAAAGATGCATGAGGGTGCGGCAGCACTGGAGAGAGAGAAGTTTCACCAACTACAAATATTGATCTGCACAGTGGTTGTACATGAAAGCCATGAAACATACCAATTTTTGAGCTTTTCAGACATGAATGCTGTGAGTGGCAAGTCATATACAAAAGATGTCCATCACCTCAACCAACAAATCTCTATGGATTAAAGCCTTAAAATGATTTTGTCCTGATGCAGAGAAAGGAATCATTCTGTCTCCATGCCAATGGTTCTCAGACATAGCAGGACCTAAAGCAGCATGACCATACTGACATGTACATGGGGCAGGAGCTCTCATTTGTAGTTGAGAAAAAGAATATCTTGCAAGCACCAAGCTTTTTTTGCTTTTTTTTTTTACGAGACTGTGAGGAGGTCCTTTACAGGAGCGAGTTCTTAAATGGACTGGCTTTTGCGGCCGCTTAACCTGCACAATTAAGGCAAAAAGAAACCGTGTAATTCTCAAAGCACCCACGAGGGTGAAATGCACCCCTAAATGCACTGCCAAGCCAATAGTGTCTCAGTGCACGTATGTAAATGAGGTAAAATGCATCCATTAGGCACAAAATTGGCGCCTTTCTTTGCAAAGGGGCCTCATTGCAAAAGCAGTCTAATTCACAAAGATCAGCGCTAACAGCCACACACAGTCAAAACGAAATTATCAGCATTTTCAGAAAGTTGGTGGTAATGATGTTATAAGGGGTGTCCGCTTCGAGTCATGTCATCTTCTTTAACAGTTTGAAGGTGTTCGTTTTGAACACCAACAGGACTGATAGACTGGGATATCATTTTTTTTTAAAGATTATTTTGGGGGGGCATTTATGGCCTTTATTTTGCCCAGGCCCGGAACCCGAACCTTGCGTTGAAGACCAAACCTCTATATAAGGGCTCAATATATGGGCTTGACCAAATAAGCAATCCGGGCGCCCGACTGGGATATCATTTATGTCTATTTCTGGGTTTTGGCTTGTCTTATGTTAGAGCATTACTCACTTAAGAACAAACCCTACACAAGTCAGGGAACTGGTCCTCAGTCCAATAGGGAAATCTATTTTTATGCCCCACCTCCCTTTTCATCCCCACAAGAATTACAGTCATCTTAGGACATCATCACTCCCCTGGCCACAGTCAACTATGGTAATCTCCGTTGCCTTGACTGTTCAAAGGATCGAATAGGATCAGCGCAGGCTGTGGATACAATCCCTATGAAATTTGCATAGTTGAATGTGCAATCACTTCTGAACAAAACGTTCATTTTAAATGACCTATTTCTATCACGTGATCTAGACTTTTTATTTGTCACGGACACTTGGCTGCATGTTGGTGCCCTAATCTCTTTCACTGATTTCTCCCCTGGTGATTGTGACTTTTTTAAATCTTCAGAAATTGCTGTAAATGCCATCAATCGCCGTCAATTGCCAGTTTATAGGTACACTAGTTTTGAGGTGCAAGCATTTAAGGTTGATTTGTCCAGCCCACGGATTTGTGTACTGGTGTATAGACCACCAAAGTACAATAAGGACTTTTATCAGTGAATTTTCAGAGTTTCTATCCCTGATTGTGTCCAAGTCAGATAATATTTTAATCCTTGGAGATTATAATATCCATGCCTGTTGTCCATCAAAGCCTGTAGTTACTGGTTCGATCTGACTCAGTCTGTAACTGGTCCCACACACACAAACATGGTAATAAACTGGATCTTGTTTGATCATTAGGTTTTCCTGTTTTAAATATATTGTATAGGATAGTTAGTCTATCTGAACATAAACCTGTGATTTTTAATGCATAATTTTCTAATCCATAACCTAAACCTTGCTTGCCAGATCGGTACATCCGAGCACTGAACCTGTCGACAGCTAGGCAATTTTCTGATGCTTTCATAGCTTTTCCTTTTGCTAGCCCTAAAGAGATAACCTCTGCCTCTCTGTCTACAGATGAGCTAGTTACTCAGTTTAACACCACTGTCACCAATGTTCTTGATATTGTTGCCCCTTTTAAACTGAAGCAACCTAAAGTCAAAGCCCAACCTTGGCCCAACAGTGAAACTGTTGCCCTTAGACAAAAGTGTTGAAAAGCAGAGAGGAAATGGAAAAAGATAAACCTCAAGTGTCCTATGTGATACTGAGATCACCAGGTATCCGACCAACGCCTTGTCAAAGCGTCTAGATTTTTCTGATATGAGAGCTAAAAGTGCACATTGTCTTATAATTTGTTTAGTGAAATAAACACTGCACTAAATCTCGCTATTGCACTCCCTGATGCTACGTTTGAAATCACAGAACAATGTTTGAGCTTTTTAATTAACAAGGTTGACACTCTCAGATCTCGTATTTCACCTACTTATCATGACCCTTCATTATTAACCCTATGCGCTATGTGCGTGTGGCCCTGTCAGCATTGATGGATATTGTATCACACATAAAACCTACCTATTTATCTTCAGATATTGTCCCCTCTGGTCTTTTAAAGAGGTATTTGATACTATTGGTCCCAGCCAAATAGCTGTCTTATGATTGGCACAGTCCCCTCTAGCTTTAAACATGCTGTGGTTCAGCCTCTCATTAATAAAAAACAGCCTTGTATATACTGTATTGTCCTTTGTTTTACAGCATAATAAAACTGTGTACAACATTTTGTTCAGCCTAGGTTGCTTTAAATGTGCTCTATATATAAATTGACTTGACTTGTTCAGTCATTAAGTCTCTATGTGTGAACACCGGGTCATTTTTATAAGGTGATCCATGTATGCTGCCACATTCAGTACTTATACAAAGCCATAAAAGAAATACTATCAGTCCCTCCTGTTTAAATGTCAAAGCATTTATTTTAATTTTAAAGCTGAGAAGACCAATACTACTCATTTTCAAATTGAAATAATCAATTTACTGTTGGAAAACAATCTTAACATATTTCGGTGCAGTTCCTCCTTTGTCAGAAATGTGATTCAAATTCATAGGTTTAGCACATATATGTATTGAGATTCATAGTAGTTTGGAATCCTAACATGGTTCTAAGCAAGATAGAGGTCTCAAAAATGATTGGCAATGCACAGCTAGAACACACGGCTGCTCAAACACTGCTCAGACTGGAGATGGCCCTGCCCTTTTTATCCTAGACGCCCTTTTCAGACTGAAATACCAAGCTAGCATTTCCAAATAGAGCATCACAGACATTGATAATTTGATGAGACGCAGTACAAACATTCAACAAGTGTAAAAGACATTTGCACTGTACTACTGTAAACTGACCTGGCATTGGTGCTTTCCTTCCTTTTACCGTATGCAGTTTGCACTGCTCATCATCGAGCATGCGTGGCCACATAAATGTTTTCATACCCCACAAAACATCATTAAAACATTTCTTACTTGCACATGAAATGTAAAAGAAAGTGGAAATAAAAAAAATAGAGCTTTGCTGCAATCCTGTTTGATATTTCAAAGTTGTTCAGTTTCAAATTGCATTTATCGTTTACATGTATTTTGGAGACCACGGTGAATCTGTAAGAAATGTGTTTGTCTTCCTTGAAAGTGTATGCTCCCTGCAGGATACACAACAAACACAAATTGATGTTTTAAACACTGATTTTATAAGATGCTTTCCCCTAAGGGAGCGTTATCACAAGCTAAAACCACCTGAGCATTTGAGGGAAAATGCAGGATTATTTTTAGTGTATTTTTTACTTTATCTGATGACTCCCAGTGATGATCAGTCAGAAGGGATGGAAAAAGATGCAACACAACGTTCTGGCCTGATTTTGAACTGCCTTGTTTGCATTGCACGAGTCTTTGCCAGAAGACAACACATCTCAGTGTTTAATGATCCTCTCTTTCCAATGAGTCCAATGTCTATATTTGACCTACTGACAATCATGAAAAGATATACTCTACAATAAAATACTTATCAATTGAAGATTGAGCCGCTACTAAAATGTAATTTAACTGCCACAATACAATGGGTGGAAAAAGATCATGGCCATCAGTTTATTGCAAGCTTAGATTAAACAGACAATAAAGTTATTCACAGCCTGGTCTCGCTTTGCCAGACTTTCCTCCACAGCGCTCCAGAGGAGGGTCTGGCTAGTCCACGAAGCATTACGGGAAGGGAGAAAAACATGCGAAAGGTAACATCCAGGCGAAGAGAGCCTGATCCGGTGGTCCGGAGCAATTCCGGAAGTGGAACGTCGTGGATATAGACTATCCACTGCCTAACTCTCCAACTAGCCACTTTCCAACAGGCATGCACAAAGGATAGAAATACATTATTAAAATAAATCATATTAAATGTTATTTACGTGCATGCGTAAATACATTTTCACTAACCTTAACTATATAAATGAAAATATACACAATTTCCTCTTTTCTTTTCAATTAGCATGAAATAAAAACAATGGAAACTAATCTGTAATGAACATATTGTAACATATACTCATTCTATTTCCTGTCAGAAATCTGGTGCGAAATGAATACATTTGATAATGTACATTTCCTAAAGACTATTAAATTTGATTCAGATTAACAGCAAATGCCCTTGGTTCATGGGATTAAGGGAAAGGAAACACAGCATTGGCTGTTGCCAATTTTATTGCCAGAAAAACACATTTGCATTACTCTGAGTTGACGGCAGATTATAGCCGATTATAGTAAGTAAGTATTTTCTGTGATTAATTTGTCAGATGTCCCTGGAAGGTAAACAGTACCTTATTGTCTCTAGTGAATGTAGAAAGGCTGTAGAGCATGTTTATGACTTTAGTAAATCTAAGTAGTTCTACTACTAGCAGTTGGTGAAACAAACATACACATTCAGAGCAATGAATACAGTGAGTATTTACACTGTAAAACTACAAAATATAAAAAGTATAAAATGTTAAGAGTCTCAATCACTTGCACTGCAAGAAAGCCCCTTGGCCCTCATGTTTGCTCAGTCAACTCTTTTAATGTCTTATATGCTAAAATATGAAAATGTACAGGATTTCTGCTGCCAAAACTTTTGCTTTCATGAGAGGGGATTTTTAAATTTTACCTAGCACTCGTAATAGAGTTAGGGAGCAGGCAGTCAGCATTTTATTAAAAGGCTTTTTGACAGGATACGATTATTGATTGACACAAATTAGCTGCGGTGGAATCTAACAAGCACCTCACTGTAAAGTCTTTTGTAGTTTAGTTTTCACGTCAACTTTGGTCTGTGTGTAAACTTTGAACCAAGGGGAGCAGTTTGGGATCCTCTCAGTCTGAAACCCTTTCAAAAGCATCCCAGACATGGTGAGGACAAGACAGTTGACAAGATTAAAGTTATTCATTATACTCTGCGGACTTCAACATCTACAACGACACCGACATTTTTTATAATAAATAATATGAATTGCAGCATTATGGTGTACTGTATGTGTAGAGAGAGCAGGCATTAATTAAAGACTAAATATGTTTCTAAAAACAAAAACAAAGGAGGTAGTGGAAACAAAGATGACATTTACAATTGAATGTGATAGGAGAATCTATTAGATGTCAAATACACACAATATAACAGTTTCTCTGTTGATGTTTTGTTGCCAGTGGGAGTCAAAAGATTGCTGAATAAACCACTCAGGGAAAATCCATCAATGTTCTACTTCACCCTCTTGCCTTTTTAAATCTTGCACCTGGTCAGTGATTTGGATACTGCCAGAATTGAAGGAACCCAGACAGACTGACAGACTACTAAAAGAAAAACAACTGATTATTACAGTTACTGTATTGTCTTGACTTTAGCACTATAAAGCGGTAGCAGCTACTGGTGTTGTTTGCTGGAGCTGGGTTACTGCACTGCTAGTCTGGATCATTTTTACTCGGTATTGGAAAAAGAGGATTAAAGTTTATTTCAAGACCGGTCAAGACCACAACTGTAGGGATATAATTTCATAGCCTGTGCATTGTCAAATTTCATGTCATTATTGCTGTCATTGGATGTAAAAATTCCTGCTTCAAACGCCACCAATTTTACTCCCCTCTCCCCGCACCCTTAAAATGTACTCCCAAGAAAGTGAATCTCAGCGACAGAAGAAGTTCTGGCTGTCTGGCACTGGTCTTGGTCCTGACTCGGTCTTGCCCTGGCTTGGTCTTGGTCTTGAATTATTTCAGCCCCTGGAAGTCTTGATCTTCTCTCGGTCTCAATACACTCTGGTCTTGGTGATGACTTGGTCTCAGTGTAAGTGGTCTTGACTACAACACTGGCTAAAAGAACTTAGGACCTTACTAGAGGACCGTACCTCACTGTACCAACATTGCAACAACAGTGCAACCTCAGCTATAACATCCCATTAATTCCTACTGTCTCATCTGCTCCTTAGATTTAAGAAAATATACTTTAATTCACTCAGTCTGAACATGCCTGAACAAAAAAAGAAAGCTTAAAAAACTGCAAGGCACTGTGTGATGCCCCTATGGTGTCATTTGTCACAAACAGAGGCTACCATGGAACACATCTCCCAACAAGGAATATTGTTTCATCTGTTTCCCTCATGAAACACATTCCTGTTAACTTGGCTGACATTTCAAAGTATTGAACAGTGAAGTCTACAGTAGAGCTTCTACTGATATGTTTTAAGTAGACATGTGCCACCAGTGGTAGGCCTGGAGCCTGTTTTTATGAAGTCAGAGGTTCAAACATGAGCAGGATCATAGAGCATATGAAATAAGCGGGCAGGTAAAAAAAAGCAGGTTTGTGATCAAGAAGGTGTGGGTTTGATTTCCTGAAGCAGCTGGGAAAGTTTTGTCCAGGGAAAGAGAATGAGTAATGCTCACAAGCAGCGGTCAACAGTGATCTGGGATCCCCCAGGTGTGAGCAACTTATGTACAGTAAACCTGAACAAATGATGAGGCAGGCTGTGCTTAAAGTAAGCATTCACTCTCTACAGTGTATGACAACCCTGTCTCATAGGACAAATGTTTATATACTACACATTTCCAAATACATTTGGCAGAAAACATATTGCCACCTGCACAAAACACGACAACTCCTCCAAATTAAACTGAAAAATAGGTTGTTTGTCTTCAAAAGCATTATGAATCTCAATCGTAAAGTAAAAAAAAAAAAAGTATGATATGACAATGCTTTGGTTAAGGCTTTTTTTATAGGTTTAGGCACACAAACAACTTGGTTACTGTTAGGTTTGAGGACTTGGGGGGGGAAAAATTACTCTCGGACACAGACTTGTTTTTCTTTGGCAAAGGGGAATAAAGCTGAAAAACATTCAGCAATCTTCCGAAGCATTCATCCCCTTCTCGGCCGTTTTATTAAGTGGCTGTATACAGAAAGTTGATTTACATAATGGGTGTAGTGTATAGATGTTTAACATAAATGTGGGCTAAAACATTGTTGTTCTACATAAAAGTGGGTTAGTACATCATATTATCTGCTATACTATTGGTTAAAAAGAAACTGGGTGTATTAAGCAAGTTTAAGGTTAACACAGTTCACTGAAGTTTTATTAAAGAAACAAAAGCTCCTTCACACAGTCACAGCTGCAAATGAATCTCATTTTACCCTGCTGGCCAGACACAGGAATGTCCGGCTCTCCTCGGTCTAAACGTTCTTCTTCAATTCTCAAGGTTTCAAAATATTCACATGATAACTATTAAACAGTAATATTTGTTCAGTTTTCATGCAATAGAACTCTGTTCAATCACACAGAACGTGGCTTAAGTTTGGGGAAAGATGTGTGCTCTTAGTTGAATATTGAAAAAGTCCTCAGTGACTTGGCACAAGACACAGCGTGTACGGTACATTATTAACATTTACAGTAACTGAAACTACGATGCGTTGGTACTGTTAACCACAATGAGTGTGAAAACAGGAGTCAACTGATTTTAATATGCTGCAATAAAATTATATGGTTAGGGTTGCAAACACTGTGTCTCCAGTGTCAAAGTCCAATCAGTTAATACATGTAGCATTTCCTTACTGAGAACATTTAAAGGACAAGGTGGAATATAAAGATGTTAACTATTTTACGGTAAAGATTAAATGGCAATGTGGAGTTATTTGTGTATAATCAAGTTAATTTGGCCCACCATGCGGCAATGCTATGCTCTTTGCAATATCTGCTTTAATTCCAGGCGTACATTGCCGAATTGTAATTGACTTAAATCTTATTAGCATCTGAATAACAGTAACTGAATGCTACTGTGAATTTTTAATGGCTGGATAAATGGATCATTATTTGTTTTTAACAGCACAGACAAGAGTTTACTTATCACAGTCCTTTTGAAGACATCAACACTGAGCTTGCAGCCGGACACTAATGCTGGAATCCTTAATCTAAAATATTAATAGCCACAATTCATTAAAATTTAAAGTTAAGCACTTATGAGAGAATAATATTCCACCACTTAATGTGCTTAGCAGCAGGTGCATATCATAACAAGATGCAATAAATTAATTCCACTAGTTCTCTAAGAAACAACATGGCTGAAAGCTAATGGCTTATATCAAACTTTAATTCAGTTTACAAGAGCATGCTTCTTGTTGGAAATTGAAAGGAAAAAAAGAACTTGGGCAAAAACACTACAACACATTCTGCCTACAGTTGACCGATTCTGCCTACAGTTGTCAAATGAGAAAAGGTCATTAGACAACTGTAGGCAGATTCACTTATTTTTAGCAGTGTTGTATAAGTGTTGTGGAGTTCTGTAGATTTTAATGCCAAGACCATTAAGCTTTAAATGTGTTGCAGTTTCTTCTACATGACTCCAATTAGTGGTAGTTATGGGCATGCCAATTATAAGAGTGAGCAAAACATGCAGTTCTGTTTGAATTAAAGACCTCCTTTAAACCTATTCATGACAGAAGAATACCAAGAAAAATACCATTTAAAACACTGTAACTCTTCATTAAGGCACAGAGGGAGCTGACAGGCATCAAATGTGCAAGTGCAGTGTAAATTGGTGGAGAAGAGAGGGAGGGAGTGTGCCCGAACAGTAGACACTTTAACACAGCTGTTACAGTGTCAGAGAAAGATAGGCAAGGCAAGACAGCTTTATTTGTATAGCACATTTCAGCAACAGGGCAATTCAAAGTGCTTTACATAAAAACGGTTAAAGTAATAAAAGTTACAGTGCAGTACAAGAAATTAAACATTAACGAGTAGTTAGAAAAGGTAAAATAAAATACGAAAATAAAACGTTACAGTGCAGTGTAAGAAATTAAACATATAAAAGCAGATAAAATAGCAGATTTTAAGCTGCTAGTATGGGAGAGTGTATAAGCCGCTTTCCCACGCACATCATAACCATTAAATACTAAAAATGACAATGCAAGGTGCATTGGTAGCAAGATCTAAGTAGCCTACACAGGGTAGGAAGAGTGCAAATCAGACTTACAAAGGCAACATAATATAATCAAGAACCAATCAACAACCATACTCTCATGCAAATTTAAACATACGCTTGCATGCATGTATAACATAAGAATATTTATGAGAATGGGGTAGATTCATTTGAGTATATGTATGTGCAAGCTTAGTATTTGGAAGGCAATTGTATCACCTCTTGACTTACAAAGAAGCCTCCAAGAGCCATTCCCTAAACCCAAAAGGAAGTCAGCCATATTGAAATTACTGTTTGGTTTTTGTTTCCAGAGGCTGTAACATACTCCTCTTAAAAGACTTAAAACGATCGACTTCAAAATTGGTCAGTACAATTTAAAGACCTAGGCAAAGCTAAATTGCAAAGCTTTTTGAGTGGTAATACTTTATAATAACCAGCATTAATAGATGGTAAATTGAAATATAATTAATAATGTTAACTAATTGTAAATAGTGCTGAAAATTAACAGTTTATTGTTACACACATTATATCCCTCATATATTATATTAGGTCTTAGGTTATGATTAAAAATGTTTGTAAACTTTTAAGAATTGTTCATTTACAGCACTACTAATATTGTATTAATTAGAATTGAATTGCTTGTTAACATAGACAGTTTGCTAACAGATAAATGAAAATTAACTAAAGATTAATAAACTTTCAATTTACCAACTATGAACGATGGTTATTATAAAGTGTTACCATAGTTTCTAACTAGACTGTAGATTATCCAATCCGTCCCAAACGTCTCAGACTTGGTAGGAGTCCTGGCCTTAAGATATTAGTTATAGTCGTAGCGAAACCTACTGGAAACAGCAAGTTACAGTCAGTATACTTTAATGTCCTCATCCTAGTTCGACCAGATCCACCTCAAAAGTGATAGGATACAGGGAGGATCCAGGATGGTTTCGTAACTTGAATGAACATTGTGCAATCTTAAGAAAACTTACTAAGTTTTATAAGTCCAGGCCTGAGGACATCTTAATACCAATACTGAGTCATAGTCATAGCACCACCTACTGGGGACACAAAGTTAACCTTATATGACAAATATCCAATTTGCATGACATTTACATTGGTCTACACTTGATACACTGTACATGAAGCAAGCTGACTAAAAAAGTTGCAGACCTGATTTAAAAATCTATCCAGTGATGTGCAGTACAGAATGAAAAACACTTTTTCAGCCAGTGCCAATGTGCACTTAATATTCAACAGGTAGGCTACCCAGTAAGAAGTGTGACAATTTGTGGCAACATGGGCTTTGGGAAGATCAAAGTGTCTGGAGTGGCCGGAGTAAGGTGAACGGCTCGACCAATCACAGTGACCTTCAATACAGGCTTGGAACCTCTTTCCTGTTAAATACATACACATACGTAAATACCCACCAGGCCAGCAACATCCTTTAATGTCCAATCATCATATGTGCTGCCTTCTTGTGAACAGATAATAGGAAATAGACACGGATGTGATTTCCTAATCAGGGAAATCAGGTGAGTGCGCTCATTAGTCGTATGAGGCTTCCTGTAGGGTCAAAGAGGGCAGAGATTGGGGGTAATTAAATGTGGTTAATTAATCTCTAATTGAATGAGCGACCCACTGCCTTTGGTTCTTGTTTATTTATATGGAGTAGCAGATACCAAAGAAATGGGATTGATTTGCTTTCACAACGGGGGGTGTAATTATGCTGGCACACACATTGGCCACCTAACAATAAACATTAAATAACAAATCAAGGTGGATGTGTTTGTATTGACACAAATAAATTGGGAAACTCAGTCACTGAATGATTATAGGCTTAAAGGTAAATTGCATCGTACCTAAAGTGATCAAATCTGTACATGAGTGATTATAACCTTTTTTTGATTTACCCCAACTAATGAATCATGAATCAATATATTAATTCAATGGTGAATTTAGTGCATGGCAAACTATGGCAGTTTCTAAGTACCATGGCAATGTGTGAACAGATTTTGGACATTGTGTAGGTGTTATTTACAGTCTAACCTACAGGTAAGTTAGTCTTTGTTTAAATCCCTGACCTAGTGATATAAGTGTTAGCTTAATTCCTCAAAGGTTGCAGTTAATGTGTCAACACAGTTAGTCTTCTAAATGAACCTGTGCTAACTTGGGCATTGGTTTGACTCAGAAATTTGTCAAAAGGTTGCAGTTTACATTTTTCTGTTTAAGTATAAAAATGATCTGACAGTCAAATCTGTTTAAAGAGACCACAAATATATTTCTCCACTGATTTGTCATGATCCAATCTAGGGCCAGTTGTTCAAAGGGAAGCTGATTGGATTTTGGTAATCGGATTGGAAAAAATCTTGAAAATGGGTTATTCAAAAGGGAAAGAAGGAATCTGAAATCAGATTAGATCACGGAATCCAATCCCAGTTTTAATCTGGATCAAACCTTCAGTTTCAGGGGTTAGGATTTCAATGTGGATTCCAGGAAGAAAATGTAGTAAAACTCTAAAATTGGTTAAATAATACAGTTGCATCATTTAGTGTATGAACATTTATTCATATTTTGCACTTGACTGGTGTAACCATTGCAACAGTGATAAAATACTTACAAAGATCTTGTCACCATGAAACAATCCAACAGATTTCAATAACAAATGAAAATTATATATTCAAATTTTCTGTCATTCATCACTATATATTAATGTCAAAGACAATCATCAAAGATGAGACTTCCAAACATAACTTCTGGTCTCTCCTCCTCAGATGAAGAAGAACCCTGAACATTATTTACTTTGTTAACTATTTGACTTTTAGACTTTTTTTTACACATTTAAAAGATATTCACACTGTATATGTTAATGTATATTTATTTTTTATTTGCTGTGGCTTAGATGAGGTGCCATAAAATAAATTATGAATGGAAGTGGATGTTTATGTTATTTTTGTGTTTTGTCTCAAAATAAGAAACACAGTGACTCCATGTTGGCTCTTCTACCTGTTCTTTGCATAGCTTGTAGCCCACATTGTTATATGTTGTCCTATTTAGAGCACGGGTAATCCAGATTTGGTAATCTTGAAAATTGTGTATCTGGATCAGGATGATCCAGTCCAATGTTGCTTTTAAAAACCGGCATAAAAGTAAGACAGATAACCTGAATCCTGAATAGCAAAATATGGGATTTCCAAATCCGGATCATTTTGATCCAGATTAAATGGTTTGAACAACTGGTCCTACTGTACACAGCCGCCTCATGGTCTGCATTCCCAATGCAGCGTCATCTTGTTAAGTGTACAAGATTGTATCCACATTAGACAAGCCTTACGTGACCGTGCGCGGCTCCCACGGCTCCTCCACACAGTTGCTTGTAACCAAGGAGGACAGGGAGGATTAAAAAAAACTTGATGGACTTTTCAGAAGAAGTCATTATCTTCACATGAATTTACCGGACCCCACAATCTTCTGGACATAGACATACTGAGAAATACAGAGAAAGTTGTGTGGAGTCTTAATTACCTTTGTAGCAACTCATTTGGCAACGGCTCGACGCTCATTAAAATCAAAAAGTTACGCACTTAAGCTTTAATTATTTTTTACATATACAAAACAAGGACCGGGAACCATCACCTTATCGTGGTGGAGAGGTTTGTGTGTCCCTATGAACCTAAGGGCTGTGTTGTCTGGAGCTTTGTGCTCCTGGTAGGGTCTCCCATGGCAAAGAGGTCTCAGGGGAGGGGCCAGACAAAGAATGGTTCGAAGACTTCAATGGTTGAGCAAGGAAGGGATAGAGAGACCCCGCCCGGAGGAAGCCCGGGGCCCCCGTCTGGAGCCGGGCCCAGACGGTGGGCTCGTGAGCGAGCGTCTGGTGGCCGGGTTTGCCACGGAGCCCAGTCGGGCACAGCCCGAACAAGCAACATGGCACCTCTCCCTCCAGCCCATGGGCCCACCACCTGTGGGAGGATCCAGAG
>NC_048407.1:29291443-29309175 GCF_013103735.1 Etheostoma cragini
AGTTTGGGGTCCCCTGCTGGAGCTGCTGCCCCCGCGACCCGATACCGGATAAGCGGTCGAAGATGGATGGATGGAAAACAAGGAGTAGAACTTTATGGATCAGCATCTACTTCATTATTGAAATATTTATATGCCTTTTTAAAGTAAAAAATTTGGACGGTGTTATTTTAATTGTACTGTAAACTGGCATTCATTCTCTAATTGGTGTTTTGACTGATTGCTCTGCGAGGGAACAATCGATCCATTTGGAACAGCCTACAGTACAAATAAAGACATAGCAGCTGCATCCAGAAAGACCACAATGTGTTGCCAAGTCTTACTGACTTGGGCCAAATAAATTAGTTTAATTAACTTAGGCAGCTACACTCTGGCATAATTGAACAACACCCTAGGCAAGTTCAAGATAAACTGTGCCTCGCTTGTAAAGTAGACATGAGCAGGCGGCAGCGACCGGGGGCAACCGGGGGCGGAGACAAAAAGCAACGGTCGAGGCGAACAGCTTTTACAGCCGTTACCAGCAGCCTTCAGCCTGAACAGGAAGTCACAGAAACACTCACATAGGTGAGTAAGGTCTGTTTCCGATTAATTTAAATGTTTTCAGACTCACATATTACGATTCAAAACCAATTATCCATGCATCTCAATGCATTTTGATGGAACAATTGTACATTTCCATGCGTGATTTAAAAAAGTATACATATAAATTTGAGTTTATTAGATTTTGACATGTACAGTATTTGTCACGTACAAGTTTTAATAATTTGTTATGTATTTGTATTGTATATATACATATATATATATGTGTGTGTCAGGCACACAGACAGACTGCTAGAATGCACAATTAAACCAAACTATGATTTCCGGGTAGAGATTGCAATGCCTGCTTTTATTACTGAGATAGACATGAGGCTGAGTCTCTATATTCTCTGTTGTGGTTTGGTAACACTTTTCATGCAGTGCAGAAAACAGAGAGTAATTACTAAGGGAATAAGTGAGGAACAAATCAGGAACAACATGATCATTAATGAGACCTCAATAAATAGTTCCTGAATAACTAAAATTGGGGATAAAGGTGGGTTGCCAGAGACATATTCATGATATTCATAGTAATGTGCTCATTCGTTCACTACTGACAATTTACGTACTCAAACAATTATAACTTTGTTGAAAAAGTGTGTTCACACTTGTATAAAACCAAATCAGTTTCAGCTAAAGTATCCATTAATCCAGCAGTAGACCTAAATATGTTTATCCATAACTACTGACCATAGATCACAGCCCTGATGGTCTGATCTGCCTTCCCTGAGACTGCAGTACAGGACAGACAGCAGTAAGATAGTGGCCCAATAAGATCCGGGTCATTCTGTACAATGACAGACAAGCTTCTTATTTGATTTCCTCTGGTCATTTGATTTCCTCTGCTTGATAGAAAGCATACTGTATCTGTGCATGTACCACTGTTATTGTTCAGAGATGGTAGAGTTGGCATAAGGGTGGTCTCTTGCTCTTTCTCTCTCTCTCTCTCTCTCTCTCTCACACACACACACACACACTTTTTCCCACTCTCTCTGCCTAATCTGTCCCTCTCTTTCCCTCCAGCCGCTCACATAACAAGATGAACATTTTCACTTTCTCTCCTTACTCAGAATACTCCCTCTAATCCTTCCATGGAACTGACTCACATTACAGAATTCTTCAGTTTAAGGCACTTTAATAGCATTAATATCTGCTTTTGACTCTTCAGCTGCAATAAACACCCCTTACATCTTAAGAAAGCCGCTTAAGAGCAAATGACATTGCGATTGTACCAATACAGAAACACACCACGGGTGAAAAACAGAATAACTCATTGTAACGAAGTAATCTACTTTTTATTAAATACATTGGCACCAGCCCGGCGCAGCCTGGCACATGGTGTACTGTAAACAGACACTGGTGGAGAATTTAGACAAGAAGCAGCCAGCTCCCTGCAGTCCTTCCTACCTACTCTCTCTGTGTGGAGGATTCCTGCAGATACGAGAAGAACACAAGTCCCTGCCACCTTCTGTGCCACCCGTGATGCCGCTGCAGTGACAACCAAGGTCAGCTCAAGAATGGCAGAGGGCTCCTGCATGGAGATAAGACTCACAAACATCTGAACCACTGCTCTTTTTCGAAGGAAAGAGAACCCTGTCCCTGAATTATTCAATAGGTCTCCCCCACCCTAAATAACAGCCAGTGAACATTGTTTGACATCCCAGATGAATAATTAAGGATTGACCTTTAGTTTCCATCAGAGGTGATGGTTAATAGCGCCACACTTTGTGGGTGAGGCTGGGAGACTATGTGAAGGTACTGTGCAGAAGAATGAGACATTTTCTTTATTAAAATCCGCCAAAGTCTTAGGCACAAGCAGTGATGCTAAGAAAAGAAACACTCCACGTCCCAGTGGGATGCATTGATATACAAAGATGTAGATGTGGCCTCTGTTGACTGTTCCTAAAGCACAGCCTGGAGCCATTCTTTGTCACTACGCCCGTGTTCTCTTAAGAATTGTATTGTAGTTTGTTTTGATTATGCCAGTTAAGAGCTTGTAGTCAGCTCTGTGAATCACAAATGATGTATTAACTCAAAGCCAATCACTCAGATGGCATCCACATCTGGTCTATTTCCTGTTTTGTTTTTCAATAAGGTAATGAATCACAGTACCCTGAACAGCACAAAATCTACACAGCATGGCCGAAATGTAAATGTTATAACCATGATAATACATTATTATTTTGATTGGCAGTATACTGTGTTGAGTCTTACCATTACTAAAATTAGTCTGTGTATCCAAAGCCTGTTATATCTTATTCCGTCCAGTGCAATAGAGCTCCATTGCTGTCCAAAAACTATTAGAAGCACATCAATTAGCCACAACATTGTTCCAGATGACATTTTTCTTTATTGCGGCGAACTTGAAAGTGTAGTTTATTCTGGATCAATTCCACATACTGTACACTATCTTGCTGCCCTAAATACTCACTAGCGCACAATATGTGTATTAATCAATAGCAAGGTTTGTTTTTAACATAAGAACATTTTCCGACCCATATGGTGTTTGATGTGAGAGAGAGAGCTTGATTCTGCAAAACGGTTTCTCTATGCAATATGTATGTTTTCGGATATGGATTTTTTTTGGTGGTATTTCACATTTTGATGTGCTAGTATAACTTTGTTACGAAAAAGAATATTTAAAACACTGTATAGAGTTTCACTCTAATTGATGCTACTCAGTTTTAACCTGTACCTGCAGTTTTGGGTTCACCTGAGTTCCTGCAGCTCCATCTGCCTGTGTGTCTCTGTGCTGGTTAGGCTGCTGCTATCATTTGCAGATACACATAAATGATGCATGATATTTAAAGACAACCTATATCAAGTGGACATGCTGTGGCTAATTTTGCTTACAAAATGTAATAATTACCCACAACAACTATTTGCCTATTTAAGGCTACACATGTTATTGATGTCAAGGATGATAATGTACCTCTATGCTCTGCTTCACATGCAAAGGATTATTGTTAGCAAAGCTGTTTCTTACACTTTAGATTATTCTCACTCTTTTATTTTTCATTAAAATACCCCCTGACAAACCTGGCAACAACTAGCTGGTGGAGAATTTAGCAACTAGTTTCCTCAGGAGTTGGTGGAGACCAAAACAGAGCTAAAAGAGAGTAAATATTTACCAGGTGGCCAAATGTGGAATTTAAATGTTGCTTTGTAACAGATAGATGTGTAAAAGGCACCTGTTTGCCAAGAGGTTCACCATATTAACTTAAAAGGGAACTATGTTAATATTGTGCTCACAACAGAGCTATAGACTTTAGACTTGTGAGTACCCTACTTGTTTTTATTGTTCCCCTGTGAGACTGGGATGGAAAAAGTACTACAATATTATACTCAAGTACATTTACCGGTACTTTAAGGATATTTTAATGAGCAAAAAGTGTAAAAACAAAAAGTATTTAGATAACAGTGGAAAGTAAGTCAGTTAAAATGTACTCTGACCAAACAAGACTGTGTTACACCTAATGCATAAATTGCATTTAATGTTGTTTTGTACAATTGTGGAACAACATCACGCCATGGAGCCCGCATGTCCAAACCAACAATAAATTCAGATTCTAACGGAGGGCACCTTGCAGCCTGCAGCATCGTTTATAAATATACAACCACCTTCCTCTATAGCCTTATTATAATTAACCAGACAAAAGGACAAAACTCAGACAAATACAAAAATGTCAATGCAGCAAGCATTATTAATGTCACATAAGGTAAATAACCTGCCAGAGCAGAATAAAACCAACGTGAAAAAAGGCAACGTGAAGATCTATAAACAAAACTCCACAACAGCTACAGCCATAGACTGTAAAATAATGGATGGAGCTTCCGAGTCTGAAAAGTAAAGCCAATGCGTAGGTGCCTTAAACCTGCATTCTATCTAACTTCCAGCAGGAGGCATCGCCACTGGCTGCACAAAGAAGCTGGCTTGCATAGAAGTCTATGGGACCCTCCTTTGAGCCAGGGTCACTTGATTTCACTTGATCTATTACTTTAGTAAACATTTTCATGATTAGCTGTCACAATTTGGGCTGGATTGCAACAATAACAAAATGGCATGGCAAAAAGACGTGAAGAAATGTCGAAACAGACGTACTATGAACATGGTTGTCATGTTGTATAGTTAACATGTTTTATGTTGATCAATAGATTTTCTACAAAGATACCAGAAAGTGAACATTGTGGGCGGACATCTAATCAGGGAAGGGAAGTCAGAAAGTATTCAATAAGTATTGAGAGACGGACCAACATATTGTTGGTTTTGGTCTTTTCATGGGCTTTGTTGTAACTGAGAAAATTATGGAATAACACCAGCCTAGTCCTCACAAAGCTCTCTTGATGTTTCTTACATACGACGTTTTGCACAAAATAGTGCTATTACTGGGTTGAGTCTATAAATCAAAATCTTCTTTAGAAAAGGTTATCACAGAGAAGGGGCTTCTGGTTGCTTCAATGTGTGAGGAAGAAAACCAGAGCTGCAGTACACCCGCCCTGCAGTGGCACTCTCAGGAGAGCGCTACTCTAAGGCGAGCACAGATTTCAGGTTTAAGTAAAGAGAGAGAGAAAGAGAGAGAGATCGGGTGCTGAAGACAGACCATATTTATAGCCAAGGATGGGAATAATTCATCGTGATCAAAGTGCAGATCATGCTCCATTCCATCAGAGAGCAGATGTGGCAGAATAAAAAGAGCACGCTTTCTCTCTGTCTGCTCTCTAGCGGCTTTCCAAATGGAAACACTGAGGCAAAGTTGTCTCTCTGAAGCCGCTTTGTGTTTGTCATCATATTGCTCTGCTCTCATATTCAGGTGGCTTCACTTAGAAGGAGAGTGATGCCTCTGAGGTGTAACATACAAGGAAAAGTGAAAAAAGAGGTCCCACATGCAACATGTCTTCTAATCAAAGCGGGTTGTGAATATCACATTCTGAGCTCTCAGCAGGAGGCCATGTACCTGCAGTCGTGTGCCATAAAGAACATACACATCGACCACTGTCTAACACACAGCTCCTGTACAAGCATGTAAATTCATTAACTCACAGAGTCAGAGGTCAGAGCTGACTGGCTGAATAAAAAGCTTCACCATTAATTCAGTTTGAGGTAACACTCAATTTTACTTGTTTTCTTTGTGTAATATTCCATGCAGCTTGGATTTTCTGCTTAATATTATCAGTGAACACCATTGTCGGTATTACGACCACACACATGTGCACCCAGCTCTCCACGCACACGTGCACACACACACACACATATACAAACACACGCCAGCTTCTTCTAGTCTCATTTTCTCTTCCACCCACACACAGACACAAACACATGCGCCTGTTTCTTTCTCTCTCTTTCATTTTATGCATCTCCAAACCTTTTTGCTTCTCTGTCACCCCTTCAATGCACACACACAGACACACACACACACACACACACACACACACACAAACACACACACACAGAGGAATACACAATCTCATGTACACATGCAAGCACAAGCGCACAAATGTACAAGCTCCTTCATCTTCTCTTTTATTTAGTGTCCCTCCCACACTTTTCTTTTTACTACTTCCATGCATTAACACACAGAAACACACACACAAACACACAGAGTTGCCTGTTTTATTCAGTCTCATTTTCTCTCTTTCTCTTTCATACCACCCTCTCCTTCACAATCACTGCTTTAACACTCATACACACATACCTACCTCTTTCTCTATGTCTTTTTGTTGTTTCTCTCATCCTGTCTCCTTCCTAAAATCATGTTCACACACACACACACACTAGTCCAGCTTCCCTTACTCCCAGCTGGGCTTGGACAGCTCTCTTCCTCTGGCCTCTCTGGGCCATCTGGAGTGCAATGTCCCTGCTCCGTTGGTCCCCTGCCAGCCTCTGAGCCTCCCAGGATGAACACAGCATCTTCAAGCACAATTTGTACGCGTCAAAGCTCTGCTGTGTGTCCAGTGACCCAGCTGAGTGAAGTCATTGAGTCTTGAATTTCCCACCTCAAAGGAGCCTCATTCTGCTTTGAGGACACCTGCGCTCGTCATTTCTCTAGATGGAGGGTGGAACTATAATTGATTAAAGCCACTGAGCAACCTTACTCGCAATTATAGCTCTGTTCATGATCTACTGGTGGGTTTGTCTCTGCGTAAGGAGTGAATAGCAAAATCTGGCACAAAGGTTAAGTACCTCAACAAGCCTTTCGGGTAAAAAACACACCTGCATTCTGCAGAAATTACAAATTGTAGCTGGGTTGATAAAGAAAATCACACTTCCTCTAGAACAGGTGTGTAAGACTCAAATGATTGTAAATGCACACTGACAGGGATTCTTGTATGAACAACATACAATCTTCAAAATAGCAGTGGAATCTAAGAAAGCTGCATTCAATAATGTTAGCTCCTCTGATTCTATAGTGATATATAGTTATATAATCCTTTATAATAAGGTGTCAAAGACAGGATGTATTTAAGCCACCAACGTGCAAACTTGTCTATTGCAGCTTTAGGCTCTGCAGTCTCCCACAAGCACACAAAGTTTGGAGCTAAGGGACTTCACTGACTGACACACATAATATCAAATATATTTCAACACAGAGGACGAGAAAAACATACCTTTTGAATTAAGTCGTGCCCTTCTGAAATTAATCGTAACTTGATTAAAGTCATTCAGCCACAAGTTTCCCACCTCAAAGGGGCCTTGTTCGGCTTTGATGACACCCACGCTCCCTCTCAGCTCGACAGGGTAATTAATTAGAGCAAGGAAGTCACAGTACTAGCAATTACAACATTGTTTAAGATCTTCTAGATCTTAAACAATCAATTTTCCTAACTGGCCACCAACATACATAGGCCTAGCCTAAGGAAAACTAAAAAGGAAATGTTGTGTTTGTTGCACATAGTAATATTTCCAAACGTTTTTATTGCATAATCATTTAACTACATTTCATTGGTTTGCCTTTACTCTGATTTCTTCAGACAGCACTCTGGAAGCACGTAGAGTTTTTAAGTCACTACAAAGCTGTAGATTGTGTTCAGAAAGCTGGAGCTAAATCCTTTGCGCTATAAAAGTGGCATAACCTCAAATATATGCCTGAGGCCTGTTGGCGTGCAGTGGCTGTTTTTATAGTCGAGTGAACACACCAATCCTATGTGACACAGGACAACAGCACACACAATCTGTGTCCTGATCTTTTCTGTTTTCTTACTGCACTCCAGCCACAGGTTTGTCAGGCTAGAAAAAAATAAAATAAATAAGCTGTAGAATGGATCACTGACCCTCATCATTAATTTAAAAAGTGTTTTTTGTTTAAGACTATAAACATGACTTGATTTTGCAGGCCTGGGAACCACTAGCAAAGCTTTACCAGACGGATGTGTGCTGCATGAAGTTATCAGGTACCAGCAGGCAGAAGATTTAGAGACCAACCCAAAGCGCTGGCTCCCTCAGTCACTGCTCCAATACATTGAGTCTCTGCTGCTCAAAACAGTGCCAAGATCAAGCATGGAATGTATTTTAAAAACAAGTATAGTTGCATATTTAAAAGTCACTCCAACAATGAATCAGATCTTCTTTGTTATATGATATGAACCAATGCGAAACCACAGAAAAAAAAACTTGGTTCACAGTCAGAACACAACAGGTAAGTATGTCTCTTTGCAATGACTCCACAGTCGTTTCACAATGAATTATATTTGAATTCAAAGTGAGTAAACACTGCATAGCCGTGTGCACTGTAACCTAAAAGCATACATACAGAGAACAGAGAAAAGACAAGCACTGCCTTCACACTCAAACTTTGGCGACAAAAGGTTTAGAGCCACAGCAGGAAGGAAATATAACTTGGGGTGGGGGAGCAGCTAAATGAACACCAAAGGACAATTTTGTAAATCCAAATACTTAACAATGGCAAGCACAGTGAAATCAACAGGAAATATCTGTAATACCTATTGGTCCACACTTTGTCAATACTTCTAGCAGGCAAAGCTAAACCAACCTTCAGAGTGATTGATACTGTAACTTTGTAGAGAAAATCGACATCAAACTTGAAACACATGCAGATACGTAGGACAACCCCCAAAGACACTGAACTGGCTGAGTGGACGCTGTTGTCTTAGTTTAGAGGCTGTAGTACAATATCTCAGAGTCATGACTTTAAACAACAGATTTGCGTTTTACCGTACAACACATCGGATTGGACTTACCTTACTGAAGCTGCCAAATAACACTGATACTCAGAAGCAGGTGAGCGAAGTGAGAGCGTCTCCCTCTTCTTCACTAGTTGATCCGCCAAGTCTTTCTGTTTCAGCACTACGAACAGCGCGTCCTCCTCTTATGGGTGCGACGATGCAAGTTAAAGGTTGACGCTGTGAACGCATCAACTGCGCAGACCGAGACCACGTCTCCTTCAAGTTTGATGGCACCTCGCTGATGCTTTGGCTGTAGAAAACATGATGTTGATGCTTTTAGAACGAGTATGGCCAATCACAAAGCCTCTCACTCTTTTCTTGCATCTTTGCGCATCCCCAAAGAGTCTCCTAGGACCGCGGTTCCTTTCTGCCTCGGGGCGGGCACGGCTGCTGAAATAGTGACTTTAAGACTGGCTTCTCCTGCTATTGGGGCGCTTCTTCATTTGCAGGGCTCTCTTTGTCTTGTCAAGGCGATGCTGATCCTGATAAAGATGGGGCTGTGTATTTCCTCCCGCGCATCGACTCAGTGCGGAAGCGGCGGAGCAGTGGGAGCCGGGAGCAGGAGGAGTGTCTTTTACGGTCTGAGTTTATTAAAGACTCTTCTAATATGGATGAGCTCCGTGTCTCATCCTTATTATACTAAACCGTGTTTTCTTGCCAAATGGCGGGGCGCGCTGCAAGTGCACACTAACTCGTGCACTGCTATTAAGAATTCAACTGAGATACAATATAGATCTGCTTTTATCAGAGATGTGAGGCAGAGATATAGCAACGTCATTAATTCATTAATTATGAATTAGGTATTCATTAGGATTTTTAAAACACTGTCACTGTGTGTGTGTGTGTTTGTGTGTGTGTGTGTGTGTGTGTGTGTGGGGGGGGGGGGTTATGAATGTCTGTGTTTGTGCCTAAGAATGACTTTCAGACTTAGAACTAATTGATTGGGCACAACATCTCGATTGATCCCAACATGGGTGTCTCCAATTTGTTTCCACTAGAGCTGCAATTAGCAGTTTTTAGTAAATGGATTTCTGCTTACATACAGGTCAGGAAGTTAGTAGTAGAACTAGAGTCAAGTCCCACCATGCATATGTGGGGACATGTTTGCAGTATCTTTTTCAAGCCAACTATATTTAGCCTCAGAGTCAGATTGCATTTGCCAAACTATTCTAGTTCAGCTGTTGTGGAGGAGACAGAGACACAAAAATAAACATGTACAGGTGTTTGGGTCCACCTGCTACAAGTGTTACGCCTCAGACAAAACTGCTGGCATGTGCACTACTGAGCTCAATGTGATAGTGATTTTGAGGTCCCGTCAGTCTGTGTCAAAGTGTTTATGTCAAAGTGCCAGTGCCACTTCAACACATTGGTCTTATTCTGGTGTAAAATATATCAGCGCCCATCTAATGAACAGCAGCCTAAGAAAGAAAGCTAACACAACACAGTTAACTCCTGTGCTGATTTAAACTAAAAGGGTCATTTTCTCTGAGAAACAAATGCATAAAAAAAAAAGTAGAGCTTAATGAAAATTGAAAAGGCCTTGTGGGAAGGTAATCAACAGCCAGTGGATGTGCATAATTCATCTCAGACTATTTCGTAACGCCCTGCGGAACGGCTTTCCTAACCTGTTTTTTTCATCTGAAAATCTCTAAATATTGGCAATCTGCACTGCGCAAGAGGCAGGCGGTTCACTTGGATCAGCTGTAGCAGTATTCTTTTCAGTCATGTTTCCTAAGTGACAGCTAGAACAGGTAAACACTTCAATCTAGAACCCTTGGGAAAGTCTGTCGTAGAATTTGGCAAGGACTTATTTAAATTTCAAACTGCCAGGCATGCGTGTCTATTATCTGGCATGAGCAACTAGAGTTGGACAGAGTTGATGTAGTATTTAATTATCGTTATTCCAAACTGCTATGTTTACAAGTAGTTATTTTTTTTCATTTTGAAAAAGATACAGATCACAGACATTGGTGTTCATGTTCAGCTGTAACTGTATATAAAAATTAGAGACATGTTGCAAATGTAACAGAATGTCCACAATGTTTATGTTGAAATTAATAGTCTTTGCATGTATTTGGATTTTTGTCAGTAGCTGGTCTTATTTCAGGGTGTGGCTGCTGAGAAACATCCAGGGCTTCGGCACAGTTGACACACACACACATGCTCCTCCTGACTTGAGCACACCCCCCTCTGCTGGTGTTGGGCAGCAAAGAAAAAACAACAACCTCTCAGCTTTGTTTGGCTGCAGGGACTCTGGGTACAAGTCCAAGAACACTAATTCAGACCCACAGGAAGGCTTTGCTATCCACTGCAGCACAAACAGGGTTTATTGTGGATCCTTTTTAATTCACAAAGCTGCTGCATGTAAGTGGGACAAAACATCGCCCAAGTCCTGAAGATCTAAGAGGCACCAGCACAGCAGCTGCAGCACGTCTCTACTGGGACTTTGGGCCATTCACTGCTTGTGGTATCAGCAGACCTGACAAGAAAATGTGCTGAAAATCATCAATTTTGCCTGTTTTGCGTCAGAAATTGTGGGGAATCTGTGTATGTGCTTTTAAATGTGCATCACTTATAATACTGAGTGTTTTCCTCACAAATAAGATACACTTCGGGATTGATTACCTCAGAATGCTTTATTGTACTCTTAAATATGATGAAGTGTCCGTGTGATATTTCTTAAATAAAAACATCTAATCTTGCCCGGTTATTAACATCCAAGCTATTTAAAGGTGATGAATAATTATCTCATTTTATGAGCAAGATCAGTGAGATGTCTATTTTTGTGTTTTGACGACTTTGTTCAAGAAACAAAGTCTGAAAGTCGACGGCATCATTTACCAGTGTTCACGTCCAAAGTACTTTAATGAACATGTAGTCTGTTGGACAGCTAGCTACTGATGGATTTTGGAGGTTGTGAGTCTTGACACAATTCCATGGCCAAAAGACAAACAACCCCCTCATGGCACACTCATCAGTTCCATCCTCTCACTGCTCATCGCTCATCCAACTCTGGCATCTGGTGTTACTCCTAATCAATAGTGTAGGGATCCAAAGTCTGCCCAGAGAAAACAGGTACCAATAACTGTATATAGCAGCACCCACAGAATATTGTTTATGTCATGGGAATGGGTTTTTTTCCAAGCTGAACTGAAGGTTTCATGTTTTTCACCATACAGTACATGGGTGTTATTATGCAAAAAACAAAAAAACGTGCAGGATAGTGCAAGTGAAATGTTCATTGGTTTGAAAAACAGCATTTGTGTTTTCCTTGCTTAAAAATCAGCCAAAAACCTCCATATGTTCTCAACATCTGGCCAACTTCATTGCTGTTACTTTAAATTTATTCGAATGTTCACGCTAAATTCATTTTTATCTCTATCTGTCTACTCTCTGCATTAACCTGTGGACGAATTTGTAAGTTATGGATCTCAAGTAATGAATGATTCATTATATTTTGACACAAACTGTACCCCGAGGTCCAACGTTGCCTCATATAATCTTCCTCAAACTTATTACAGTCTCAGCAATGGCATAACTCTGCCATGCTCTAAATTGCTCTTAGAGCCCAGCTGCCCTTTGATTGATAATGATAAATGGGCAACTGTTTAATATATTACACTGACCAGAATAAAACCTGAATTATCCATCTGCAGGCTGTTTCATTCTTTGGTATTGACTGGTACACAGCATACAAATGTCTCTAATTTCAACACAAGTCAACGCCTCAAAGGTTCATTGTGTTTTCACCATGGTTGGTAAGAATTCTGCTACAGTGGTGATTTATGAAATAGATGCCACAGAAAAGAAAGATTTGACTTGCTAAGAAATTGAGGGCATCAGGCTTTTATAACTGCAATGTGTTCAACATGAAAAATAAGTAAAGTAAGGGCAAAATATAGCACTGCAGAAGTCTACACGGTTGGCACGTCGCACTGCAAAGAAAGACCACAACAAACACTGCACAGAAGCACCATGTCATTAGATTCGGTTGAGAGGGCCTGTAATATAGTTTCCTCATAGACACAGTACAAACATTGTGTGATAGTGATCAAACTTGAAGTACTACAAATAGAGGCAAACAAGCATCTGGTTTCAGTGATTTCCTTGTACCCATCTCTGCTGCACAAAAACTCACTGATTCTTGTTCCGGTACTGTTCTGATGAAGATGAATGCATTTGCGCTGTGCCTCATTTGAGGTTTCCAGAGATGGTGCACTAAGTTGGAGTCAGGCCTTGATCAATTGATAAGCAAGTCACCACGAGGTTAGCCAATCCCTTGTCTGAGTACTCTGGTATAAGGGTTTGGACAAAAAGCATTAGGCCAAGCATGAAGATGTGTAGGATGGGACAAACCATAGGCAGTACATTTCACTCTCTATATGCCAATTATCTGTAAATACTCAGACAGACAGCTCAGGGTAATGTTTAAAAATGCATGCAAAGTCAACCGACTGTGCTGTGGGTAACTGTGTTGTTGCCTGTGAAGTGTTTTTATGCCGTTTTATCTTTTCTTTTTGTTGTTGTTGCACAGCCTCGTTTCCTTTTAACTTCAGATATTTTTGTCTGGCCTCTTTTGTCAGGAAAGAAAATAAACCACCTCTGTGACTCTAAGCATTGGTATCTGTTTCAGAGCACCTGTCTGCAGACTAGGGGATGCGCTTTGGAATGGCTTTATTTGGGTTCGGAGGATTCATGTTTGTGTCAGGACCACAGGATGACCTGTCTCTTCCAGAGACGTGTAAAGTGATGAGTTGTGACTTTACTTGTCCGGCAGTCATATATTTGACTTCAGTATCTGCCAGGTTCTGCTGCCTCCTGGCTACAAATTCGCTATAGTTCAGGAGAAGAACGAACATTGAAAATGAACATTAAATATTGATTTCAGCCATCGGTGGCTGGGCCCTAATTTTTATTGGTTGTGATGTGTGTTGTGTTTTTGTACTAAACCCTAATCCTAGCTGCATAGAGACCAATGTGTTTTAAATGGGATGGTCAAAGCATAGTGCTGATGGTACAAACAACAGTTGCTTAGTTCCAGACAGATTTCACCCCCAAAATTAAGATACTACAGTGAAAACATTACGGGACAGCTAACTTTACTTAGAATTAAGGGTTGGGTTGGGAACCAGAGGGTTGTTGGTTCAAGTCCCCATACGGACCAAAGTACAGAGTGTGGATTGGTAACTGGAGAGATGCCAATTCACCTGTTGGGCCCTACAAGGTGGTGTGGAGCAAGGCACCAACCCCCCACACCAGCACCACCTTTTCTTATACCGAAGACCATTACTAAACTCTCTATGGGTGCAGGTTTACATATACTTACAGATCCTTTACAGTCTTTGTCTTTTTCATAACTTCAAGAACAGATTTAGAGAACCTCATCATATTTCAGCCGGATATTGAACAGAGCATAAATATCTAACACAGCAGAGTTCTGGCATGAGTGCCAGCGGACTTAGTGAATCTCTGGTGAATTCTATGTTTGAAGCAGCTGTGGAGCAACACGTGCTCACTGCCAAAGGGAGCATTTTCATACCGCACTGCAGCACCCGTCTGCCGGGCCTCTGCATAGCATCACCTTAAATCACATTCTGTCTGATCAGCGTAACACACGTGCTGTAAGAAGCAACAGCCTGGGATTGTTTTTTTTTAAATTGCAGTCTTGTTCCAAAGTAGATTAGGAGGTGTCTAAAAGCTGAAAAATATTAGGTAATGTAAGATAGAAGTACTTTTTTGTTTTGTTTACAAAAATGTAACTTTTTGCTACACATTTAAAATACCATATGTATGTAGCCTATACTTTTAGAGTAATGTTGCATGGAAATGATATACCATGTGACCTCATATTTACCTGTTCACCCTTTACACCCAGGCTTTCATTTTAGCTGCCACTCTATAAATGGCTTTTAGATCAAGTGCACCTCAGGCTTTCCTGCTGGCATTACCTGTAGCTCATTCTTTTTTTTCATGTCAAGGGCATTTTGCCCATGTCACAGCAGGTTGTGGAGAGGCTTCTAGCACAACCCCCAAACTGCCTAATGAGCCCAAAGGATCCACAGGGCATGTTAAAAGCACTATAGGGCAGACGTGGTACTCAAGTCAGCTTCTTGCCCTGTCTAAGAGCATTATTTTAGCTCTTTCTAATGTACTCTAGGGCTCAAACTGCACGACTGACCTGACCCAAATGAAACCATTCGATCCTTTCAACTCTCCCCATGGAACCCAACAACAAGTCGTGTTTGGAAAGACATGGTTGTGCTTCTTCCAAACTCACTGAAGTATTTATGCTCTCTACCGCAATATCAGTTCTGTATCTTTGTCATTGGTGTATGGTCAATTGCGTTGATTCCGTGTTAAGCAACTGAAAATGCAGGTTTCAACAAAAACACTGCTAACTGCTCCCTTTGGTGAGGGAAATGCCGCTGTAAGTCGAAATGAGCAGTGTTGTTCCCATTGCGTGCACAATGCAGCCAGCCACACCCACTGAAGTGCCTGCTGTTATAATCTCGACTGTGAAACCTCAAGAGAGTGTGAATACATGGTAGATTAAACAAAGTGCTTACTGCAGACTGCATGAGATTTACAAAGTGATTGTCACCTGTGCAGTAAATGGATTCAGTGTTAATTAGAGCTAAGTTTATGGAATTATCTGTGGGGGGTGCCTTTAGCAGATTTTCCTTCTTGCTTTGGAAAAAAAACTAATTTAAACTTGTCTGTGAAGGTTTTGGTCATCCACGTCATAGTATCCAGGGAGGGTAAATTCAAGGGAAACTGGACTTGGTTTAGGTTCTTGAAGACGTTTTGTCTCTCATTTTAGAGACTGGTGGAGATGGTAGAGAAACCCTGCTATTTGACCTCTGTGGGGTCATTGTTAAGATCGATGCCACTTTTGTTCATCTGTCATTATGGTGTGGGACTAAATGACTAGTCGTTGAAGACATCCAAGGCCAAGTCTAAAAGACCAACCTTGGCTTTCTCAAGCATTTGCTCAGTTTCCTGGAGAGAGATAAATGACATAATTGTAAGTGGGGGATGAACCTTCTCCCCTGTTAACCAACGGTTTCTCTATTCGGGTGTAAATGGCTTCCTTGACTAACCTTGGTTTACCCTCTTACGTGCTTCTGCTCAATTTTTAATTTTCTTCAGTACTACGTCCGGGTTTGCAGTATATTTGCCACTTTAACCGTCTGTTCAGTGAGCAGAGGGAGTGGCTGAGAACAATGCTGTTAAACTATCTGCTAGTTTGAGTTGTAGTTCCGTAATGACGGCGGAGAAAGATGCAAGCAAGTTTTGTTGGCAGCCATGATGTTGTGGCCTTCCTCCCCACGGGGTTCGGGAAAAGTTAGATTTTCCAGATCGCTCTGTTAGTGGTGAAGGAGTTGGCAAAGGAGAACGCTAGCAATGCCAAGCTGACGTAAACTTCTAAACATTAGCAATTGGTTGTGGCAGATCCATAGTGGCTCTGGGTAGATCCAATAACACTTGGCAATGGAGAGTGGCCAGACTCTCTGCAAAAATGAACTGTGTGAGATTCTGGTAGGACCAGGCTATTGACTTACACCCCTCTCAAACCATCCATCCTCACTGTCTCAAATGTATACCTTGTTGTCCACAAAAAATTGAGCTTTATCTTTCCGATGCTGTATATACTTGGCACTGTATGGTGCATCAGATCTAACCCACACGATACTGTAATACTGTTGTCTGAGTTCAGCGAGTAGTCCTATCAGGGCTAAAATTTGACACCGGATGGGTTGATCGTAAAGTACAGCTCTTTCAAGCTGCAGAGTAGAGTTTGCTTCCTGGTGAAAAGAAAAGACCCAGGTGTTCATTGGAAGTGTTGTGATCCTATCCATGATATTTTTCCTAAACTTAACTGGCTGTTATGGTGCCTACACTTTACTGTTGTGTTTACATTTTGCCACCTAAATCACGGAGCGCTGTAGCCGACGTCCTGCGACCAGCCGGCAGTCACTTGAGATATCAAACGTATCGGGGTGTATTGCTCTGGAACATCCTATTATTATGGTCACAGGTTGTCATTTGTTCTGTTGAGTTGTTGCCAAATGTCAAGAAGGCGAGTCTTACCCTATATAAACCTGTCAGAGGGCAGGCAACGAAGACAGGAAAGGAAAAAGAGGAGAATGGCGTGCTGTTGAGATTGTGATGGACAATGAATGACAACCCTCATCCCTGAAGTATTTTTTTTTCTTCCTACGGGCGTTTACTTGTTACCCTAAACGAACTGAACCCCGTGATGAATTGTGGATGGTTGGTGACAAAAGAACAGGGCTGCCGCCATGGGAAAAGAAGTGGAGTGACCGCGGACAAATGAGTCAAGCTCATCAGGTTTCAGCTAAGCCCTGCATATTGTTGTTAGAAATTAATTATTGCCTAATAATTAATAAATATTAATATTGATAATGATATTGCTACTAATAATTATAATACCTTTTCATTTCTGGTCACCTTGTTTAGCACTTAAGGTCACCTTACAGTTTAAACAAGCAAAATACTGACACTGATGGGGTGTTAGTAGATGGCACAACCATAAGGCTTGTGATCCTTACATCCCATAGACCTAACAACTAATTATTTTACCAGTAAAACCTGTGTTGTGACAGTATTCTGTGCCGGATACGTCTCCATTAAAAGTGGATGCTACCCCTCCATCCCCAGGTGATGTTTTACTATTAATGAAACAGGCTACTGACTGAGTTTCTCAATACATTGAGTGCTCATTTTGGACTGTGAACACATCACAGCATTAACATTGGTAGTGCATTGAAACATTACAAAACATTAAAAGAGTACTTTACCAATTTGTCATTGCGCTCATATCATTTCTTTGAACCCACTATGGACAGCTTTGTTTTTTAAATTATCTACCTCTGGAAGTGCCATTAATTGATTTATTTATATACTTGTTTATTATTTATTTGATTTACTGTGGCTGTAGTTTTGTTTTAAAT
>NC_048407.1:29309275-29361367 GCF_013103735.1 Etheostoma cragini
TATATATACTGTGTACTGTATATCTTACATCATCCTTCCTTCTGCCCCCTATATTATAGAAAGTCTGTTAGTTTAATATTGACCTTAGCTGCTTTGTGTCGTTTAAATGGTGGGAAATAAAGACAAGAGTAGAAGAGCAACAGGCAGAGTCTTCTGTTATGTGTAAGTTGAGAACAACTTTACGTCAAGTTACCTAAAAGCGTATCCTCGACTCTTGCGGCCTTAATTTTGTACAGCTGCCAAACAGAAAAGGAGACAATTCATTCACGCCACTTACTGTAATATGTGACACCTACCAACACTGTGATGTGGCTTTACAAAAATCAAATCATTAATTGGATTTCATCATGAAATCAAGCATCATGCTCAGTGGCTGAAGCAAAAAAAATAACAAGAGGATGTTTTCCGTTGAAGCAGAGAATGTTTCACAGCATATTTAATTCAGAGCAGGTGAGGCTCATTAAATATGCATGCTTTGGTTATTATCTTGGAAATCACAAGCCTACTGAGGAGAAGTAGCTGTACCAAGTGTGCACTCAGATTTTTTGCTCATTATAGAATGTGAAAGAGCTGTACAATTTTATGTGTGACCATAGGAGAGTAAATACACTGTGTGTCCTCGATCATCGCTATCTCCCTCATCGCCTAATCTGAAATATTGACAGATAAAGAGGAAGCTAAACAAAACACTCAGGTCGGAGAGATTCTTTTGCCCATTGATGAGAGATCAAGTCTTTTTCATACTGCCCCCGTTCTATTTGTCACGCTTCTGAGAGGCATGGTAGCAGCTTTCCTCAGCCTATCATCCATCACTGTGTCCTCTAGGTGTGGGCACAGGAAATGAGCAATGAGCAGCAATCCTATCTATCAGCCTCCAGAGGCAGTAGTTACAGTTCAAGTTGATAATGAATTAATTCTATGAACAACATGTTTCACTAAAATGATCTTGTATTGGCCTCACTTTGAAATGTACCTTAAACATGACCTTTTCTACTCTCTCTGCATTCAGCTATTCTTAAAATGCTCTGCACAGTTTGGGATATTTTCATTTATGTGGCGTATTTGCAACCCCAGGGTTGTGAGACACCTGAGCGGGTACGGAAAACATGAACGTGCGCAAATTTACCAGTTTGGGGTAAAAAAGTTGAAAAAAAGCCTCTTGTCACTTGTGTGGTGGACAGACGGGTTAGAATGGCAGCGGATCGTCTCCATAGCAGCAACAAAGTCAGAACTCTCCACCACCAAGACCATGAGGTCTTCTTCATATCATTTATAAAGTTTTGCAAATTTTGGTTTAAACCAAACTTCTTTATATTCCCAGAAGAATGTGTTTTCTGCATCTTTTAAAGTACATTCTGCATCTTTTAAAGTAAATCTGAACTAAACTGAAGACTGCAGCTCTCTAAAACATGGAAACTTTGATTTTCTAAAGAATGACATCTGTATTATTCTGAAAATATGCGGATTCTAACTGGGATGACTTTTTGCATTTGTTTACTTGGGTACTGCTGCTGCTTCAATATTAAACGGTGAATATGCAGTAGAAAGCAATATTGTTCAGTTTGTTAATTCAGCCTTTTCTGAGTATACACACAAGGTTCCTGACATTGGGAGATGACTTTCGGTGTTCAGTAGGGGTTGAACATGAAAAGACATCTGCATACTCTGTGAGCTGAGAAACAAGTACATGGGTGACGACTCCTGGGCTTTTATGAGGCTCTTCCGCTGGGCTTTTAGAGTGATGGAGGCAGTGATGGAGCAGCCTCTTCTTCCCCAGGCAGCCTAACTGCATCCAGCAACACAGAGTAAATCATTCAAGGTGCCTCTGCTTCAGCATGCCAGAAAGGAGCGGCCCCATTTTTAAATGTATTCATTTTCAGTTTGTACTGTATATGGAATCTTTTTAATGCATATGTGTGGCATTCATCCCATTTTGGTGTGTGGCATACATCAAAGTATTGAAATCTGACTCCACAGAGTTTTATCTTTTCACACAAGCTCAGCTGTCAGGAGCGCAACCTGATATGACTTTAATCAGCAAATTGAATAGGTGTATCAAGCTTATCAGAAGACGGCTCTCACGCACAGTAGAGTTCCCATGGAGGAGTGCTTCAGCTTATGGCAGATCACAGTGAAAGGAATTTACTTTTCTCCATTGTTAATTTTTAAGTATTTATTCAGCTCCTGGCTCTGATGCAAGCCTTAACGGTTCCTCTGTTGAACTAATTAGAGCTGTGCTGGCTTATATTTCTGACTATTGTGGTGGATATGGAAGCTTGCCTACTGGGACAAACTATTTCTCACACAGTAAGCATCTTATTTTCCCTAGATATCACTGTTGATATAGCTGTAATGGGAGCAACAGTAAAGTATTAGCTGTTATATTCTTAATTGCCTGCAAACAGCTGGTGAGGCATCTCCCCCATTGACATGCTGCGAGAGAGGCTCGGAAAATAAAAGAGTATGCCACGGCCACAGCCTTTTCCATACATGACATCACAGTTTTAATTCCCATTTTTGCTGTATGAATTTGGGTGAAAAAGGAAGTCAAACATTCTCCATGCTTCAAACCTGAACAAATAGTGCTTTACCTGATTTCCCTTTTGACACTCTGCATTGAATATATTCAGTATGCTGTCACTAGTTATTTAGTTTCTTTTTCTGAGCATCCCAGTCCATTTGACTTGCATGCCTTTGGAGGGTGGCACTAAACTGGAGCACATGGGTAAAGCTTGTGCCAACAATGTGAGATCATACAGAATCCACAAAGAAGCTAAATGAAACCTGTGTCCTTCTTGCTGTCACACAGCAGCGCAATCCACAGTGGCTCAGTGGCCTGATGTCGCCACAGTCAAGCTGTATCATGCCGTGACGGATGGAGGACAGTTGCACTGCCTCTCCCTGCAGTGAGCCACCCCACCTGACTCATTTGCTTGACCTTGGCAATAAAGTCACTGTGACTCTGACAGTGTGAATGTAAGCACCCTCGGGAGACAGCCTAACCATCGCATTCACCAATTCACTCTACTGCTGCATCCCTACGGCCCGCTCATTAGAGGAGGTTGTGTTGGCCCGGCGTGTTGACAGGTTCTGCAGCATGTGAGCTAGGGCATAACTTAACAAAGAAAAAAACGCTGTCAGGTGTTGTACAAATGAGTGGAGAGTTCTTTTTCTTCTTTTTGTCTGGTTTTCTGTGCTGCCACTGATCAAAAACGACCCTGACCTAATTATCAGAAAACAAACAGCATTGTCCTTAATTAGAAATTGCAAGCTCATTTTTTTCAAGAAAGGAAGAAGCATTTATTTACATAAAAATGAAATAAAAGTCATGCTAAAATGTACTTTTTATGATCACGGCAGGTAGGCAATTGTTGATTCATCTCTACCTATGTTATCTTTATTCTTCCGCCATTGGAGAACAAAACCCTCAGGATGTCAGGTGTCCATAGACAGTCTGTATCCATGCAGATTTGCATGCTAATTAACTTGATGTTAGCTGTCCTTCTCCAGCATATGGCACATTAAGATTAAATATGCATGCCTTTGCTTTGACACTTACTCAATGCCTTTTAAGATTCAACACCTGCTTGTGTAGAGAAAATTAAATAAGGGAAAATGGTGACACAGCAATGACTGGCATGAACTACAGATGGAATTGGCCCTCAGGCTACGATCTGGCATTTTTATGTGTACTATTGTACATGTTCATTAATGTGCATTGTCCTGAAATAGTAAATAAATAAATAAATACTGAAATAACGAAATAAATTAAACCTATAAGAACGTTGCAGTCTTGATTCCTTTTGTTTTGCTTTGTATGAACTTGACACTACAGGCTTTGTTTTCTGATGAACACATAATCATTTGTTTCTTTGCATTCACGTGATCACAAAATAAAATGGTTTGATGTTATTATTTGATGGGTTTTTTTCTGTTCCCAGGTTTTTGCAAACAGCCTTGAAATGCCATCACAATGCAGGAAGTTGGAGAGGAATGATCTATTCTCTCCTCCCTGGGTGTGTCATTGAATTTTTTGTAGGTTAATTAGACATAAGAGACTGCTGTCGGGCCGTTTGTGTGTAGTTTACAATGACAAGAATATTTTGTCTTGCATATTTAGTGCAAAGCAAAACTGGAGCACAATATGGACTTGGGAGGATCAAGGGCGTGGTTCCAGAGCTGGCAATTTGTGGAAAGAAGTAGGTGAGTTTTCCGAACTTATAAATAAAGTCCTCCCCGCAAAAGACAGTTCCATAAGTCATTTGTTCAAGCAGCAAATAAAAGTCATATTCAGGCGTGAAGTGGCGGCGCCCTTTTGTAGCCTGCTGTTATTATTACTCAAGCAAAAGTCTACGGATGCCGGCAGGTTGGAGTGGTAGATGGGTCAAACATGGACGTGACTTTCACCCAACAGACCAGGGCAGTTGGAAATTTGTAACGTAAATAAATTTGTTGTAAATGATGAGGGTATTTTGACTTTACGGAAATAAATCACATTCTCACACAATTTAACAGGTAATCTAGTCATTTTATCCCAAACCCTGATTTTTTTCGAAACTTAACCATGTCCTTTTGATGCCTAATTTTTATCAAACTTAGACTGTTTCACAATGTTAACGACGTGTTCAGGGTCATGTTGTCTGGTTTAGATATAATCACGGAAAGCGTTCCTGTGGGTGGTATTTTCTGCCGCCAGTAGGGGGCAAATATATGACACATTCCTGTAGGGCGAATAAGAGGCTAGGAATAAATAACCAATATTGTTGCATGGTTTGGATGACTTGTTACATAAATAGTCACCTATACCACACATATTTAGTGTAGATTTCAGCAGATAAGTACGATTTTGATAAACAAAAAGTTAAATGAGCCCATTTTTAATTTGCATTTTCATTGTATTTTTTTATGTCAAAGATACTTACTTTTAACCATTAACAAACGTTACTTCTGATTGTTGCAATGAACTCTGAGCAGCTTATTATACATCAGGCTGTTTTGTTGCTTGACCAGACTGCTTAGTTCATCTCACTGTCGCTTAGCAACAACAAATATGTGTGGTTATTTTTGTGTGACGTGTTGAGATTGTTTGGATTATTTGCATGGCTTCTTTGGGGTTTTGGGAGGAGGGGGGGTTGAAGTAAAGAAGTGTTCATTTCACATAAAACAATCAGATTGCAGATGTTGCACTAGCAGTTAAGTGTTCAAACTCTTTAATGTGTTAATGTCTGATCAGGCAAAGAAAGTACAAGGGACTGCTGCCAATGCAAGAATACATCTCCTGCTCAATCTGAAAATAGTTGAAAATAGTATCATCATCATCAGGTTTTTTATAGCTTTAGGTTTTTTTCTCCGATTTACCCACCGTGATCTGAGTTATCTGTATTGGCTTGTCAATAATTCAGCAGCATTGCAACAGGGCATTGTGACTCACTGAGGGAGGCGGCTGGAAACAATTGAAAGGAGTCGGCTGCACTTTACTGGGCTTTATGGGGGTAAGGGATGTGTTTGCTTTGTTAAGAAGAGAACACACATTAGAGTTTTAAGTTGCAGCATGACACAAGGTCTTGTGGAACCACTAAAGAAAGAGGGCTGGTTGTTTTTTTTTAAGCATTGTTCGACATTGTGCGCTCCGGGAGAGAGCCCTGTGCTGGTGATGAGAGTTGTTGTCTGCTCTTCCCCCAGGGTGAACACTCCTCTCACCACATAGATCCAGGCATGGTTTGATATCTCCCCTCTGCAGCTTTTGATCCTGCTATGTAAGCAGTACAATATGAGGGGAAAGTGCCCTGCTGTGAATATGAAAACACAGAGCTCCGGTGTTTGTAAAACAACTGCAGAATGTGAAGATTTTCCGGTTTGATAATTACCCCATGATCTTTCACAGCTTTGTATGCAGTGCATCTCATAGAAATGTATGATATATTTAATGCAGAACTTATTTGGCCTTTATCTAACAGATCACATATTATTCTAACTGCAATTTTCGGTAGCACTTTAAATTCCACCACGCTAATAAGATGGTAATAGGGTGGTAACAGTATGAATAAAAAGAGGTAATATATAGGTAATAACATGTAATTATCAAGGGAATAACAGGGTAATAACTAACAGTAATAAGATGTCATACTGGGTAATAAGGTGATAAAAAGGTAACAGATGTAAAAACTTGCAATTACCAAGGTAATAACTGGGAATGGTTAACCCCAGCATTACATGTTATTACTGTGATTTATTAGCCTGTTCTTACCTTGGTAATTACATGTTATTACCTATATTTTACCTTTTTTGTACTGTTACCCCACTGTTACCATGTTATTACCGTGGTGGAATTTAAAGTGCTACCCAATTTTCATATGCTCTACTTACAGTATTGCACACTATTAGATGTTTTTTTTCATCTGCTTATACAAAAGCTTTAGTGCGAATCATGGCCATTTTGAAAGGACGTTATACTTGAACCAATATTAACACTTCCACAGTCTCTCAATACAAATTTAATGATGAATACGTATGTCTTCTTACACATACCATGACTAAAATGAAAAACTACACATGCTGCATTTGGGCACATTTCTGATGAACCATTGCCGTTGATGTTTAAGCTTTTTAGCTAGGATTGCATAGTAAATAGGTGACTGTAAAGTGCGTATTTGTATTTTCTGTATTTATTATAAGGATCCCCATTAGCTGACGCCTAGATGACAAGCAAATCTTCCTGGGGTCCTAACCACATTTAATCAGACAATATTGAAACATTTCATGATATACTGTATACTGTATGAAGGAAAGAAAATAAATCAAAAAATAAATAATACAACATCTGCTTACAGAACTAAAGAGCAAAAAATTACTAAAATGAAAAATAAATCAAATTAAAATCAAATTAAAACAATACCAAACCAAGCAAATAGAGAAATATCCTGAAAACAAAGTTATACATTAGAGTATACAGTATTACATGGCTAACATTAACACAGACAAGGTAAGATTTGAATTTCCTTTTAAAATGTCCCCTTTATGTGATAAAACAATTGTTGGGATATTATTCCACAACGAATTTGCTCTGTAAATGAAAGTTTTTTCCAGGTTATTGGATTTTGGTAAAAGTGCAAACATCTGCCCCCTTCTGTCTCCTCTTGTTAAATAAATGTGGATATCTGAACTGTGAGTTATGTTAACAAAAATGCATGATGGTGTCTGAGTTTGAATAACAGATTGCAACACAGTAAGCACATTGGCTAATAGTCTTTTTTCAACACTCAACCATTTAAGATGTTCATGCATTTTAACTAGCCTGGTCCTACCAGATTCTTGTACATTTCATTTGTACAGAGAGACTCGCTACTCTCCATTGACAAGTGTTAACTTCCTTTAAGGCGGGCGGCTACTTTGCTTAAGTTTGATACTATTGGATATGTCATTACCAATCACTAACGTTTTGTTGTGATGTATGGCATGCGCATGTGCAACAAGGGGAAACTGACAAGGCTTTTATTTAGCATTAGCATAGCTAGCGTTATCCTTAGCTTTAGCCTAAGCCAATTCCTTCACCATTTTATTTGCCCGTGTCAGGTACATGTCTGAGGTTGTTTTTTTATAGCAATGACATATTAAGTGTGATGACATTGTCAGTTTGCTGCCTATCAACAATATCTACCACTAAACCAGTATGTTTTATGTAATTAACAGCAGTAGTAGCATGTTGGTTTACTAGTGATAACTGTTATAGCATTTACTATGAATAAACCATTAAAACTAATGAAACATAGTATGTCAGCAGACATTAAAGAAACTGTGGCTGGTGTTTTTCAAAGTTCTGTACATTTCATAAGAGGAAGCTAAAAAGGAACTGGACCCTTGACAATTTGAGCATTAAACCTAGTTTGACTCATCCTCTTCTATTGCATGTAATCTCCGCAGAAAAGCCCATGTGCTCAGTGCTGTAATTACAGCTGCTTAACGTATCTGCAATATGCAAACAAGCCCATCTTGATTACTTGTAATGATCATCATTTTCCACTTAACTGGTAATCGGCTTTTCGGATGTTTTTCATCTAGTAAAAAACAGTATAATTTAGGTTTCACTAGATTTAGCATCTGCACCCAATAATAAGTAAACACTCTGTGTAAGGACACACTGCCATGAAAAATCTCACTAAACGGTAGAAACTACTCATTGTGGTAAATCTATAGTTATCAACAAATAAAATAATGCAAACAAATTCACTTGGGCAGTACAATACTGAATTGATTCGTAATCAAGTGTCAGCCCAAAACGAGTGAAACAAATAGAGAGATTTCAGCCTCCAAAGTGATGCACTTTCAGACGGAGGATGAGTGGTCATAACAAGATGATGGCTTATGCTTGGATCCCTCTGGGTCATTTAAGCAGAATTAAATGACCATCACTGCCCTCGTACATCAGCTTAATAACTGGGATTTGCTCAAGCGTTTAACCCCCCTCGAGTTTTAAGTATGTTGATAAATAGGAGTCTGGTACAATCCCTCAAACGTGGAGGTAAGCTCTCAGTGTTACATTATTGCTTGATGCTGAGTAAGCCGACTGAAGATCTTGTACTTCACATCATTGCTGCACTTAAAGCTCTCTCCAGAGCCAGTGGTCAAGCAGTTAAAGAAGCAGACCTGTGAAGTCCTGCACTAGCAAAGTATTCTAATTGAATGTTTTACCACAAATAAGATACACCTTGAAACCTGTGCCAGTTTTTCTGCAAGGAATATCAGGGTGTTTAAATGTGTTAAATATGCTTTGTCTACCTTCCAGGAAGCCATTGGCCTGGGTTTGGTGAATTAGATACAACAAGATTAATTCAATTTTTTTCAAATTGAAGAAAGCATTTATTGGTCCTTCACCTAAACACCTGCACACGAATGCATAGCACCAAAATCTTCAGATCAGTCCATACTTTGAACGATGATATCATGCAACAATGAACAACGTCCTGCAAATTAAACATGTGGTCGTCTAGAATGACACATGGAGTCGGTAATAAATAAAGTAATGAATCTGTTTTTAGGTTTAGGCAGAAAACAGTCTTGGTCTGGGTTTAAATATGCATTTAAAGTTATTGTATTGAGTTAAGTTGTTTGAAGGCAGTAAACTGTATTTGCAGGCAGGTGTTGACTGTGTGATATCGGTAGATTGGCAGCTCTGACCTGCACAATGCCTTCTAATGTTCCAGTCCACACTGATAACAGTTTAGTCTAAGATGAGCTAAAGAGCTAAGAGCTGATACATCTATGAAGATATGGGCCGTGAAGGGACACGCGCAACCATGGAGATTCTAAAGCCGGGGAAGCAGCGGCTAGCTAACATGGCTAATCGTGCTAACCTTGTTTACGGTGCTAATATAGCTAGTCCACTCACCGAGGCTATCGAAGAGGCGCAATGTTTGCCGTAGTGAAGCCATCTTGTCTTGATTAGCACTGTTGCTTGTGACAAACACCTTACTAGCCACTGATGCAGAATCACACATAACCTTAGCCAATGAAGTAACACACCGCTTCCCCTTGTGGCTTCATCTGTGGAGGAAAGGGCTGATCGTGCAACCCCTCACTGCTAACAGTATTAGCAGACACAACATGGCTAACAGTGCTAACACCTAAACCAACCTGAGCATCAGAATGTGCAGGAAAGAAAAACCCTTGAGCATACAAAATGCACGCCCTTTATTGATCAAATAAGTTACTTGTTGGTGGTGTTGCCTTCTCCCAAAGGCAGCGGCACACTCCTCTTTAAAAATTAGGGCGTGGAAGTCACCACAGACACTCAGATCCTATTACTTGACAAAGCAGCACATGAAAGTAGGTCATATGCTCAATCACCATTGTTTTAACTCACTTTATGATCTATAGGCACTTTCTGGACAATAAACTACATTCAAAGTTGAGGGTTTTCTTTGTTATGTTACAATAATATGATGTTGGTTATGGAAATGTTGTTGTTGACTGTGTTTGTAAAAAGGAAACAAACAGTGTTCCAATGTTTTCTTGACTCATCCTTCCACTCCATCCTCTCCTTATGTGGACTTAGTCATTCTTTAAAAGTCTCCCGACTTCTTCTTTATTACCACAACCTCAAAAACAATGTCATTTTTGGGACACTGGCTGAAACGACTGATGCTGTCCTTCTTCATAGAATGGATGGTCTCACCCTAACAGAAGACATGATGTTCACTGAGAATGATTATCTATGTATTGTGTCAACTGTCATACCAAACAGAATGAATGCAAACCATTGGCATCCTCAAAAAGTAAGAAACGTGCATTTACACCATTGTATGCTGGACTTTTGTTGTACATAGCTTATTCATAGTGGCTGTAACATGCAAAAATATCAGAATGGTCCTTCAACCCCCAGATGCTTTGGTGCTACATGTTAGTCTACAGGGACATATTGGGCAAGTAAGTGCTTGAGGGCTCCTTCGCATCCTCATTTTGCTGGCGTCTCTTGCCCGGTTGCTTGATGTTACAAAGTGCTGCCCCAACGCTATAAAAAAAAGCATTTTGAGCCCCTTGCACCCCTATGGCATACTTACATTTTTGCTGAGCACACACACTATGTTAATTAAAGTATGTGAGGGCTGTATGCTTAGAGCATGAGGTGGGGTATTGGGACTGGACTTTGTGTGTGTTTTAATAATAATATTAACGATAATAATACATTTTATTTGTATAGCGCTTTACAAGGTACTCAAATACACCTTACAGTAAAGCCAGCAGCAATTCAAACCAACACATAAAAAGAGCATGTTAAAAGAAATTAAAAACAATAAAACCAGTAACTATCAGGTGAGAATTGTGAGTATGTGGAAAGCTAATCTGAAGAGGTGTGTTTTGATGAGTGTTTTGAATGTGCACGGGTCAGTACAGTCATGGATGTGTATGAGTAAGGAGTTCTGCAACTTGAAAGCGCTGTCACCCCAGGTAAGGTGCTTGGTCCTGAGTAGTGGGGAGAGGAGGTTTGCGTCAGAAGATCGGAGGTTTGGGGAGGGGGGGGGGGCCTGTTTATGGAGGGCTTTGTGAGTGAGCAGGAGGACTTTAAACTGGATGCGTTGGAATATGAGAGCCAGTGTAGGCTCTGAAGGATGGAAGTGCTGTGATCACGGGAACAGGTGTTGGTGAGGAGATGGGCAGCAGAGTTTGGGATGTAGTGGATTTTTTTTGGCTTATTTAAGGGTTCAAACCTTTTTCCTAAATAAAAAAGTTGAAAAGAAAAACTGATCTCTAGTTATTAGTATTAGACTATGTTGGTCCTCGTATGCTTTCTGGACGGAAGAAGGGGTACTAGTCTCAACTCAAACTCAATTTTGTTTGACAAATCACCTTTGCGTCGGAGAGGCGCTGTCCTTGCTGGTGCAGGTGAACATGCCCTACATGAAAATACCACCGTGAATTTTAGAAATTGTCCTTTGAAGCTGAGAGACATCTTCCCGACCTTCAAAGTTCAAACTAAAGTTGGGGTGTCAACAACATTTTTTATCACCTGCATTGACACTTTCAGAAAGCTAGTCTGAGTGAGCTGGACTGACGAAGGAAAAACCCGACCTCTGCTGCTTGTTAGAGACAAAAACACTCACCTAACACTCCCAGAGATGTGACTGCTTTGGTATATTTATGGCCTCGAGGCAACTTGGACATTCCCTAATCACTCAAACAGCAGCACTGGAAGGGATGATTGACAGCAAGATAGCCATGGTACATCAACTCTAACACACCAGTCAAACCTTACATATATTTTTACAATTTTGCTTTTCCTTAACAAAATCAGTTGCAAAAGATCTTGGACTATGATAGACTATCTTGGCCTGAATACTGTGACACTTATGTTTTTATTACAGTTTATTTACAATTGATTAAGTTCTATTGCAAGTGGGGAGATAGCAATCCTGAAGGGGTTGCCAAATTCCAGGAATATTAAACGTGGAAACCTTTATGGGAATTAACAGGAATTCATAGGGATTATTGGGAAATAACAACAATAAAATGTAAGTTAAGGGGTTAACTGCTGAGGTTATAGTTACCATGTCTTATGCAGATATGAACAAACCTTGGACAAATATAATTTGCCTTATAAATACATTTATTTTCAAACACACAACGTGAAATGGGCCATGTGGTGAGTTAGATAACTAGCAAAAGGGAACTAATTGGAAAAGGTATTTTGAAAATTTGAGCCAAGTGCGTGGGCTGTGTGCAAACGTTTTATATGGAGGATTTAAAAAACATGGACTCTTGAGAAGAGGTAATTATCTTCACTCAAGTTTCTGTGCGGGAAAGTCATCAGACTATATTCTGAACATTGAGAGGCCCTTTAGGCTACTTTAAGCTGGTTCACTTAAATATCATAAAACAATATATAAAATAGGTTCCTTTGGCCCAGACAGTCTAGTAGTGTGGGCTGCACATGTAATGGGAGAATACATTGTGCATTCAGAGGGTTGTAATCTTTCTGAATTCCTACTTAATGACACACTGGCAAATGATCCGTGATGGAAGAGTCGCTGGTGAATGCAGTGAAGGTCGCAATTTAATTAAAGGGCCATTGTTTTAACCCAACCATGCCATACAACTATTGCTTTTTATGTGTATTTAACACTTGGTGTTTGGATCTGTGGGATCCATTTTCAATGTTTGCTAAAAGAACAGTTATACTATTTATTATTTCTTCTAACTCAAACTCATTGGCCTTGCCCCCCCCCCCCACACACACCACTGACCCCACACACACACATAACTATTACTGTATACGTCAGTCAGTGAAATATGTCATAAAGATTATTCCCTGTTTGCCTTAGCAGGGTCATATACATTCACATCTTACACTTTTGTAATGTAACCATTAAAATCAGATAACAGTCTAATTACATACAATGTGGGGATGGTACTGTAACAGTAATGGTGCTGCAATTACCATGTGGCAGTAAGTAATTAGACTGATTTGCAATTCTTTACTTTGGTCAATTCACCACTGATATCATTTAAATCCCTTAAACTCAGTTCAGGTACTGTAGCACAGACATTAAGGCCTGTATTATGCGCAGGTTGAAGTATATGACGGTACTGTAATGGTTCAGCCTTTAGTTTGAATTAGAGCGTTGTATTGTTTGGTTATGTACCACCTATGTGCACTTCTCTGGGCTAATTTCCCTCATCTTTCAGTATGCCTGTGAACATTACCAACCCAAGGATGTGCTGCTTGACACTTAAGCTGTTTGCAGATGGGTAATAAAGTGTGCTAAGCTCATTTGAGCCGTGCCTTTTAAATGTTCTGCTCTGTGCCAGGGGAGCTATAAAACCACATCACTGCTCATGTGAGACACGTCCTTGTGTGGAGCCAGAAATCACTGCTTATTCTTTGCATCAGATTAGTTTGTCCCTGTACACATGTAATCCATTAGGGCATGTACTACAGATGTATGTATGTATGGATGGATAGATTCACACTTTTATTTAATACATTTGTAAAAATATGTCCACTCTAACTAATTAAAGAAATGGTTAAAAGGTTCAAGACTGTCTTGAAACTATAGTCAGGTGTACAATGACGGAGGTTTTGGTTGCTGTAGCCATTCTTCCCGCTCATGCAAGCCATTAAGAGATCCATCCTAATGCAATCGGAAAGTAAGTGATGTGGGAGAATACCCAGAGTCAAAATCCATTCAAAATCTATACTCGTTCTGTGAGTAAAATACTTTTCAAAGCTTTTGTGAGGTGAAGTGAATAAGAGGCTTCAGCAGTCTCAGTTAGACATATCTGGGTTGAATTTTGGAAGAAAAATACTTGATAACTCTGAAAGATACCAACTGGATTTGTCCAACTAAGACTGCTGAAGCCTCATATTAAGGTCAGACAAACATTAGAATACATTTTTTCACGTGAGGATGGCTGTGGATTTTGTCCCCAACTTCATTAAAAGTGCACTAATACCAACTAATATTTCAATGCACATACTAATGTAACAATAACTAATACCTAAATACATAAACAATAAATATGTTTAGGGACACTCTAGATTTACTATACAATATAGGGAACATGCAAAAATGAAGACACAATTGCAAAGGAGAGTGGAGAAATAGTGAGAGCTCTGTTCAGATAAAAGGTAAACAAAGCACCAGGTACAGAGGGCTTTACAGCCAACAAAACAATCAGAAACCAAATACCACCTACGCATGCTCCTGGTTAATCCCAAAAGAAGGCCAAGAGGGGAAGTACTGCATTTAGTTTGGACCAGTTTCTATAGCGAGCACACAGGATGACCCAGACAACACAGACTCTAATATAACAAGCATCAAGAGCACACTAAATCTGCTTCACATGTCACTGATGATGTGATTGCGGACATTAGTGTTTCTGTAATCAGCTTGTATATATAATGCTTGATAGAAAGGCATCATTTACCTTCTTCTGTTAATAACTTTCAAAAACGACACAGTTAGGTGTGTTCAAAGTAAATCTCTCCCAGTATAAAGATGAATGGACATCTTTTGGAGGTTAGCACCCAAGATAGAAGCTGCCTCCAGGTCTGCCTGCTCAACTACTTTATCTTCTATGTTTCTTTCATTGAGCCTTCAGTATTTATTGAGGTGAGTTGATATTGTATGTGGATGACCAATGTTGGACACAAACCATAAACCATGCAGTGCTTTAAAACATGGCTGTTTCCAGCCTCACATTCGGCTTCTTCTTCTTATCATTATTATTAATTTCTTGATTACAATAACAATTTTAAATTTAAAAGTTGCCTTCTGATGCAGAGTTAGCCTAAGGCTAAGGCTGAATCCCATAATTTGTAATCAATCAATGAATCAATCAATTAGTCCCAGTCTCTCAGTCCCCTTATTAATTAGTTAATACCTGTAACCCACTCAGGAGCAGCAGTTTTCTCCCAGGGCAAACATGAATTACAAAGATTTTGTTGGCTGTGGATGTTTGAATGAGCTTGATGAAATATGTAGACATGTCAAGAGTATTTACCTTAACTGAATTTACATAATTTGTTTAAGGCCGTGCAAGTCTGAGTCAGCATGTTGTCTTGCATATATAGAAAGCTGGCACATCACTTGTGGATACTTGGTGTAACGCCAAAGGGAGATTATGACTGTAAGTGGACAGTGATCAGAAACATTGCTTGGTGGGGACTGCACCAAATGACTGTGAAAAAAAAAATATTGGAACAATTTTGTAACATTTACTTAAACTTTCAAATTCACCAGTTCACTGTACTGTTCACCCTACACACCTCGTTTTCACACTACCTGACAGACCGGCAACATGGGCTCCCACTAGATCTTTCACCTGGAGGAATCCCAGGGTCTACTCTCTAAACCATGTTTTGTCACAAAAAACACACGTGAGATGGGACTCTATGACGTAATGCCATACATGACAGGACAGGATTTTTGGATATCCACTAAAAATATACGCTCCAGGTTGTTGGTGGCTGATTTTTAGTTGTTCCATTAATATACACTGATCTTAATTATTGCATAGTTTAAGGAGTTTTCCTCCCTGAAAAGTCCACGCAGTTGAAAATAGCTATTTCTATTTTAAAATCGGATCACTGACAATAAGAATTGTTAGATCTATGTTATTATTGCCCCTTCCCCCTACTTCTAAGATCTAATTCCCCCATGTGATCTGCTTGCAATTCATTTTTAATATTGTTCCTTACTGACTATAGACAGGTAAATCTGACAAATGAAAGACAAATTCATCCACATAAAATTAAGTATTTTATGTAGATGCAATACAAATGTTTCAAAACTGAAAAACAAATTAGCTCCCAAAACACGTCTACTGAACAGCAGTGCTCATAGTACTGTGACTGTAGGCTACACTTAAAGTGTAAAAACATCTCTGTCACCATGTTAGTCTATGGGGGAAAGTGTGTCTGGGGCACAGGGCCAGGAGTTGCAATTCCACTGTTTTGCCATTGTGTTCAAATTGCTTTGAAGCCTGGCGTACTTCCTGGGGGACTGGTCAGCACCTTTAAAAATTAGTTTTTCTTTTTCAACAGCATTGTCATTGTGAACATGCCAACTTTATCATGTTGCTCCGCCTCGCTGTGCCCAAGTGCAACCTCACAAAGCTGTGGACTTTTTGTGATGGCAGTTTTGCATCCCAACTTATTTGTTGCTTACATTCTCAGCACTGTCCCTGTCTGGAGGCAGTACCTTTCTGTGTAAAAACACCCTGCCAGGCAGAGGACTTAGTATTTGCCTTGGCAACTAAAAGCAAGATTCTGCCAGATGTCCCTCATTTTTAGCCAGATGCCCGTTACCATCTGCATTCTTTTTGTTGGCATTTTAAAACTGGATTTATGATGATGATTTATTTATGTTAACTGTTCCTCAGATCTCTGCAGGGCACATCCAGACAGCTAGCTAGACTATCTATCCAATCAGAGTTTTCTGTTGCAAGACAATTGTGATTGGATTAAAGAAATGACAATAAACCAGAGCATGTTTTTCTCCAATCACAAAATGCTGTGGCGAACTATCCAGACCCTCCTTCGCATAAATTAGTTTAAGTTGTAAAATTCTATTGAAACATCAAAAGTAGTTGTGCTATTGCATGTTATACATATGTCTTACCAATCCTCCTCTTAATCATCTGAAAAGCTACCGTTACAGCTCAGAAAAATGCTATTTAACGTTTAACGCAATCCAACAGAGAGATGTGCTCTTGAGAGACGATTCTTGATTTAATGGACAAATAACTTGTGTTTGTATCTTGTGATGCAACCCACTGAATAGCTCACCTTCCTTGAACTGTGGCTAAAAATAAACATCTCTATCAAAAATCTCTCTTTGACATCCTGTTCACTGCAATCCAAAATTTGAATCTACACCATGAAACATCAGCTAATGGTGTTGGCACTGTTGTAGATAAATAGATGATTTTTTGGAGGAAAGCCTACTTGTTAGCCAGCTTTGATGTTATAACTGTTGGAAAGAAATGAATGTTCTCAAGCCACTAATTAAAGTAAACTGAATCAAAGAGCACACTCACTGAGCATGCTATTGACTTGAAGTAATTTTAGAGAAGAAAATGCGTTGTTGTTTTTTCTCCATTCTAAATGGGGGGACTTTGCTTTATATTTATTCCAACATGTTGTCCTAAGTATCAGCAGGCAAACACAGGAAATGGCTCTTATGAAGTAGAAGAGGTGTTTAAAAATTAAATATCATGTTACTCTTTCAAAGTAGCAGAGACATCAGAAAATAATGTAATCTCTTATAAAAGGCTTTCCAGTGTCTGCAGAGAGGGGGAGTACAATCACAGTACAGGAATCTGTATTATTATTGCATGCAGAGTATGTACTGGATTGATTCTCATAAAAACTAGGTGCAGAAGAGTTTAGCTAGTGTAGACAGCCAGACACCTTATTGCTGTACAGCAATAAATAGCAACAGAAGACCTGTGGATTATATGACCCCTCTTTCAAATTTTCTATATCAGAAATATGGTTTTCGTTTTGACTACCCAATTTTAATTTGCCAAAAAAAAAATTTGCCATCAGATGGAGGATTCCATACAACACGCCTTGCAAATACCAAAAATAATGGGATCTCTACTTTCATTGAATTTTGGGCTTTTTATTCATTTTGTAAGCATTAGAAAAAAATTGAAATGTTTCAAAACAGTATCCTAAGTGAACGTTGAAATATACCAGTCTGTGTTTATCTTCCTTTAATATTAATCAAAATAATTCATAATTTATTGTTTTTGAACTCAAGAACAAGTCACAAGGTCTTATAAATTATGTTTATTGACCATGAATTCCAAAAATAAGTGTAAAACTAGTGATAATAAGTTGGTGTTAGTGGTGTTTAAACAAGGTAGTGAAAAGCACTTAAGCGCTAAATGTCAAAGAAAAGGTGAAAAGAAGCACTAAATGTCAAAGAAAAGGTGAAAGGAAGCACTAATTGTCAGAGAAGTGCCAAAAACATTGAAAAAAACGCCAAAGGTGTCGTCACTTCTCACAAAATTGTGCATTCGAGTCTGAAACTACAAGCTTTCCGTTCCTCCAGTATTTATAACCCTTGAATTGATACTTACAGTGACTGGAATGAAAGGCTTCAGTAAGATATGAGAACGGAAGGGCAAAAAATAATATTCCAGAGGCTGTAAAAGAACACAGTGTACATGTCCCTGCAGATGTTGTAAAGTGGTTCGAAGCTTGTGTAAGTAGCAAAATAAATAGCAAGATAACGATAATATGTGTGATACTAAGGTGTACAGTCAGTACAGTGGTTTGGGGAGAATGGGGGAGGTCTATGTGGTGTTGTGATAACACAAAAATCATGGCAACCTTTTATTCAGTGCCTACATCTTTTTTCTCCTGTCAGTTGTGCTTACTGCAAAGCTGCGGGCAAGGTTAGGAATTGGATGGCTTTACATCAGCACCTCTCCGTGTGACCTTCCTTACATAAAGGATTTCTCAGCATTATGTAACGTATGCCTGCGTGTGTAACCTTGAGCCACAAGGGAGCAGTTTGTGACTTTGGATGACTTAAAGTTAGAATTTTTTTTCCATACTACAACGTTTTTAGTTAGCAGACGTTTTTTACTCACTTCCAAATCGTTTGAGATACAGTACAATAAGTATGTATGTGTGCTGTCAAAGTCCAAGAAAATTAAATGCGGAGTTAATGGAACTTCTTAACAAATCACCGTCTGCAATTTTCCTCTTCAAGCCTCAGTGCCATTTCAAATGACTTCCTGCATCTCATTTTGTGCAAATTATTTTTGCTCTGTGCTAAAAGATCTCAGTATGACTCTTCATTGCCTCTATTTCCCCTTGAAGAGCTACAAAAAAAAAAATAAAGTTCCAGCAATTAGAAGTTGGGGTGCTTTTCATGTCTTGTGATTTGTCAGTTTAGAAAATGTGTGGCCTCGAGGATTTATTTTTCACTAAATGCTATCAGTTGAAATTACATTGAATACTGGAACAGATGTAACATTAGGTACTAAGGAGAGAATGAAACCATGCATTTAGATTGCAGTTAGTATCCAGAGAGCAGCTATTTTTTAACGTTAACTAGCTGTGACATTTTTCAGTGCTTTTATTTAACGTTGCAGAGAGAAACCAGAGGAGGTAGGACCCATTGCTTCTAGCATTAGTACACCTTCTCTTTGTGGTCTATCTGGCCCACTCCACTTCTGTCCTGCTGTCCTGAAGAAACGCTCCATGGTGCGGACTCACTGCTTGTTCTTTTGGACAAAAAAATCCAAAACATGTCTAACTTGTCTTCACCTTTGGCACCAGACGGAAATATTGGCTGCATCCTCGCAAGATAATTGTGTCTGCAGTTAAAAGCAGGTGGGGTCGCGGGGCTTTCTCTGAGCTGTTTTTGGTCTCCTAGACATAGCTCTGAGCCAGCCCGCTCAGCTGTAATGGTCTTCGTGCTTGCCTGGATGCCCTTGTCATTAGAGGCAGACCTTTGTTACCCGGCAGGAAGCCGGTTCATTATGGCCACACTTCTTCTTCTACAAACTTTCTCTTTTTTTTCTCCTCTCGCTTATAACTAAAGATTTCCAAAGAGAGTTCAAGGACTGAACCATTCTGATGATGTAACATTTCTCAAATGATCCGGGACATCAGTCAGCAGGCACATCTCCCACCCACCAAGAATGGAATATTGACTTATATTTCCAGGGTTGGGTGGCTGCAAATGAATTGAAAATGTGTTTTTTGTTTTTTTATAAATGAAAATGACTTCAGCAACGATACATCTTGACACAACGGGTTGCCGCCTCGGATTAATTGGAACTTGGGAATGAAGTGTGGAAGAGATCAATGATACCAGGTGACGTCATTGCTGTAACCATGGGTTACTGCTGCTGCTGTGTAACTATTCTTGTAAAAACATTAATAATCTCTGGTGTCTGTTGCTTAGTGAGTCATCGGCGGGCGGTGTCACTGTTGAAGAATCACAAAGAAGGAATCATAAGAGAGTGACTAAAGATAGACCATTAGGAACATCTCACTAACAAGATAACAAGTGATTTCTCTGACATTTGGAAGGAATCGAAGACCGCCTGGCAGAGAAAAGTAAGGTGGCTGCGCAAAATAGAAGAAAAGTTTATTTTCTGAAAAAATCCCTCAGCAATATCAATATTATATATATATATATATATATATATATATATATATATATATATATACATATATATATATATATATATAAAACTTTGCAAAATGATCCTCACTATGAAATCACAATTGTGTGCCACATGGATTGATTTCAAATCATGAAGATTAATTTCAGCCAAACTTACTTTAGCAAGTACTCCAACAAGAAACAAATAAACAACGGAATTATGAATAGTTTGTCCACTAATTGCACAGCTTTAACTCTGCCTGACATTTTAATTAGTTTGTTGCCGACGGGAAATAAAGTGTTACTAATTAGCACCATTAAAGTTAGTGTTTAAAAGGTTAATGTAACTGAAAGTTTTAATCAGGTTACAGTGTTTCCTTGGCTGTATTCACGGTAAAACTGATATTTGACAAATATTTAGCTGGCAGGGTACGTACCTGATGTAATGATCAGAGAGATCGGATCTCACACTTGCTTGTTGCTGCCTGTTTTTTGCAGCCTCTGATTTAGACAGATAAGCAGCTGGAGGTCCTGCGCTACGCTAACAGGATTTCCACTCATGCCTGCTAAATTGTAAAAAAAACTTGCAAGGTTGGACAGACCTGCCACAGGGGAGAATAGCTCCTTATTCAAACTCATCACATTTTTCAAAAACCCATGATCTTAGCGTTTTGGAGATGGGAGGTCGGCATCCTTTGCGCCACTGCTCAGGCTGTTAGAGATTTGGTGCTGCAAATGCAGAAAAGACGAAGCGAAGCCTGCAGCAATACAAACAGAGTTGACAACTATGAAATTTATTTTTTAAACTGTGTGTATCAAACAGTATGGCTAACTTGTGTGTATATATGTATATACTGTATATATATATATATATATATTGCATGATCTAAAAACTCAAACATACATACCAACACCATTTCACAAAACCCATTATTGCTCTTTGTTAACCAAATTACACAACATGGATTCATGACAATCATCGACATTGGGCGTTTACAAGTCTACGTGGAGATTTAGACCCTATGCCGTAGCCTGACAAGCACCTCTCAAAATATGTAACCACAAGTTGCTTACTAGCGTTACATTTCCCCCTACTCATTTCTGGGTTAGCCTTCTCCATTAACAACATGGAATCAAGGAGAGGGTTAACTTATTCCTGTTAGGAATTTCCAACTGTGATCAGAAAGCACAGGGGAGACGCTTTGTTTCTCTCATTATGCTTCAAGAGTTGCTGCTCGCTCCGAAGCAAATCACGGTCACTCACACTACCACGCACACACTGATGCCGGCCCTGCTATTTTCTTAAAGAGATTGACGCACACACCAATGCACAAGTATAAATTTCAGGCCACTTAACTGCAGGCCACTTACGTAGCCTACGGCGAAAGATCAGTGTGGAGCCTCCGCAGAAGAATAATAATAAAACACTGCAAATTAGCCTCACTCCAGTCTTTCACTTAAATCAAAACAAGGATTACGAGATAGTAACTGGGAATTATGAAAGTGCAAATCCAACTAAATTGACTGAACTCATATTTTTAGATTTGTATTTCTGTTTGTTCTTTGGATTAATCATTAAAATGTATTAAAATGATTAATAACTTAATAGTTTGGAAAAGACCAGGAAAAATATACAAAGAGCCAGTAAAACGCTAAACTACTAAGAAAGCTATGCTGGACACTGCAAAGACACAGCAGTCTTCTCCTTTTTAGTAACACAAAGTAAATGAAGGAAGTAAATAATCGCTTCTTGAGATATTCTAGTGCTGATCAAACAATATATTTATTTTTGACTTAGGAAACATTTAATGTGTTAAAGGTTGAGAGAACTGAATAGGGCAGAGTACATTTCATAAATTGTTGCTTTTGGACCAGAAAAACACATTTCTACTACAGAGATGGCCTTGAAAGACAAGGCTAATTTCCCCACTTGCCTCCTGGTTAGCCCAGCCTTGAGCTGCCTGAGGCGCTGCCTCGTGCTTTCTGCTCCTGTTTTCAACGATAAAGCTAGTGATGTATATTAAATGACATAGGTCTTCATAAGTGTCATTGTCTCAGTGGTTTGATAAAGACTAATATGTGCACTCCTTTCACCAGCTGTGGCTTTCTTTGTTATCGCTGCAGGGATACTCTAAGATGTACAGAGCTCTGGAGGGAAAAGCAATAGATTCCACATGTGAAATAAAAATGGCCTACACAGTCTTTGAAAGTGTCTGGGGTCAAGGCGAGTGCATACGGGCAGGCCTGTGCATGTTTATCTGTTAGGAAGGTCCCTTAAGGAAGAAAAATAGCATTGAGTTAGAGGTCTGAGCAGACTGAAGAAGCCGGTATGTCGTCAAACGTAGCATGTCAGTGGGGTGGAATAAAATTACTTACATTCATTTTCACAGTCATATGATAATGTTATTAACATCTTCTTCTCACACATTTTCACATTAACACTTGAATGCATTAACTAGCATGTTTGTTAAATTGAAAATGGCTTACATTAACCTCAGCATCCTGTGAATTGCAGAGCTGTATGACTTTATTGTGAAGACAATGTTAAAATTGATTCATCTGTGATATAAAGAAGCTAATGGATGCTGAAGCAGTTACACTGCAATCCCCTTCAGTTAATGTGGAACTGTGGAAATCAAAACAAATCAACAAATATTCAAAACAAAACAATAAAAACAAATCAGATGTTGATATTCATGGTGCCATTTTCCATACGTTTCTCCAGAAAACGTATGTCTATTGAATAGATAATAGCTTAATGTTAAAGGGGGTTAAACGTTCCTGAAGTCATCAAATCAAAGATGCTTATGCTTTTGCAATCCTTTTTACAAAACTGATTTCTTGTGTTCAATTAAACAGATGCCAAAAGGTAAATTCTTGACTGATTCAGTCCATTCAATGCAATGGTTTCTCCCAAGTTTAGAGGTTAAATTGCTTTTGTGTCGTGTTATATTGCTGACTCTAGTGAGCATCATATCTAAATCAATAAGTGCCTCTAAAAAGCCATTACTAACTGAAAAAAGTTGCCTGTGAATAAAAAGATAACCTCTTTTTTTTTTTTTTACCTATAGTGGCCCTAATATGCCGTCGTAAAAAGAGGCTCTGCAGTTTTTCTGACACAAACAGCAAAAAGGCCTCACACACCTCAGGTGTTCACTCAGGAGCCTCTACTTTCAGGGAGGTGTGTGAGGCATGAGCCTTTTAGCATTTAGCCAGACAAAGTTTCGTTTCCGGGATTGTTCAGGCACCGCCGGAAATTCCTCTGGATGTCCCACTTTTTTGGCCAGATGTACGTTACCTTCCACTTTCTTTGTGTTGGAATTTTAAAGAGTTTTAAAGTCACGTTTTTTTTTCTCCTCTCAAAATAGGATCACGGTATAAACTCTTGTGTTTAAAAGCATTGATTTTGTTGTTTTATTAACGGACTATGGTTTTAATGCAGGAAATGTTATTAAGGCCATCTCCTAGTCTAAGTGCACACTGCAGATCAGACAGTGACATCCCAGAAACAGCAAAAATAACAACAAAACAAAAATAATACAAATTCATTTTTTGGGTAGTTCTTGTTCAATAATCTATAAGACAGTAGCAATAAAACATTAAAAACTGAAATCTGACCCGTTTTCCAGATTGAATGAAATAATTGAGTCAGTGAATTATGCACGTACCCATTATTATTATGTTGGCTAATTAACAGTGTGTGGATTATTGTTCAAATAAAAGACAACAAAAGGAATCTTTTTTCATTCCCAATTATCATCAAAAGCGTAAGTAAGCGTAAAAGCATTGACACTGTCAGGACTCCTTTTTGGAATAAAACCCATTTTTTCATGATTCAAATGCAGATATTATTGTGATTGATTATATTAAACTTTCCCTCTAACTGTTAGAAGCTCTGTTTGAAAACCAGAGTGGAAATGGAAAACCTGGAATGGCAAAATGATTATTAAATAAAATATACAATAAATAAATATTGTTTTTATGTATTGGTCTTCATTACTTGTCACTTTATTGTAAAGCCAATACTTGCAAGTAATCTACCCTAATTCAAAGTGAGTAATACTGGAAAACCTGCACTGTAACAAATTATCGTAAAAATCCGTGATTTTTCTCAAAGTAATAGACCATTTTCCTAAATACAGTGGAATACTGTAAATGTTGAGGCATTTGAGGAACTAGATATTAACAGCAAGTGCAATTTTAAGGTAGTACAGTATTTCTTTCTTTTTCAGTCTCCAGGCTGAGTCCGCCCACAACTCTTTTGAAATCATGTGGCATCATCACTTCATTACGTAAGAGAGTAATTGGAAAAGTATTTTATTTAAAGGGATTTAATACAAAGAAGTACAAAAATAATAATAATAGAGAAACTAAAGAAGTTTTGCCCTGATTGTGAGTGATTTTCCTGGGCGAGCACAGAGGGTGACGTTATGTGTATTAACTTACAGAAGGTACACTGTAGAATTACTGTAAAAAGCCGGTAAATGTAGCTGCCAGGATTTAACTGTAAAGCCTATTTATGCAGCTCGGTACTGTGTAGGTTTTATAGTAATAAACTGTCATTATAAATTACAGTAGGTACTCTTTAAATTTATAATGAGGATCAGGTAAATGTAGCTGTCAGCTCTTTACATTAATTCACATTTGTGAGTCTGAGTTTTGTATCACCTTTTTATTGTGTGATCTGTGAGATCAGTTTTGCGAAGGGTTAGGTCTGGAGAATAGAGACACACACACATACATTGTATAAAATTGATGTTGTGTGTTTTAAGACGTGCTCAATGTGAGGTTGATTCACTAGTGCTCACACTAAGTCAATATAGTTGGAGGCAGGGAGGTTATTTGGGTGTTGTGTCCTTCACCATTGTTTTCAAGCTGCCCACACCATCTGTCACAGTGGAAAAAAGCTTGTGCAGCTAAATGACAGAAACACTGTTGCATGTCAGCATGAAACTCCATTTCATTACAGTGGGAAGCTGACGAAGATATCTACTCTTATTGACCCTACATTTTCTACAGGTCTGACGCCAAACAACCGCACACAGCAGTCGCACACACCACTAAACTTTAATGAGGTAGATTATTTTGGCTCGTGGAAATGTCAAAGCGTGAAGAGGGACAAGTCCATTTACATGTCCTGTGCCCAACTAACCTTGGCTTTGACTTGACAGGGTCAGCCTGCTTTGGCTTTGTCTTCTCTGGGGACATCATTAAATTTCTGTTTCCAGCACCTGAACTTCTTTTAGGCATCCAATCACGTTCCCGTCTATCTCCCTGAGCTATAATGTCCTCTTTCCATGCCCTGGCTCAACTTTTATAATATTAAATTTCTCCCAAGACTGGTCACCTTTTTTTTTTATTCAGCCATGTATGGAGATGAGGCTGTGTTGGATGTCCAGCTGGGCAGACTTTTTTGAATCATTACCGTGTTTGGCCTAGATTGTGCTGCTTAAAAACAGCTGCAATAAAAGTCATGATGATGAAGTAGGCTGTTCTAAAAAAAAAAAAAAACTAAAAAAAAAAATGACTTTGTTTAAATGTTTAAATTGTAATAGCTATGAGTTTAATTCAAAGGAATTCCAGACACAAGTCCTGACCTTGACTTGTGTCTGGAATTCCCTTGAATTAAACTCATAGCTATATAAAACAAGTACTTTAAACAGGGCGTAGCTGCTCTTTAAAGTAGATGTTGTACTTACTCAGTTGGTGCTTTTTTTATTATTTATTTAAGAAATTTGTGTGTCAATTCTCCACAATTCACTATTTTGTTTTTAAACTTCTGCTGAGTGTAACTTTCCTAATGGTACACTTGAAAGTATGTACCTTATCACAAACCATTACTAACACGTCTCACTTTGGTGGCTGCCACCAATGTGCACAGTATGCCATGTTACTCACATTCACACCACACATACAGTATGTACTGCACCACACCTCTTAAGCTCAGTAATTAGCACATCTTATTTCCTCTAGTTTATCAGTATAAAAAGTGTTTAAACTGTTAATTATTGCCAGACCAGTGGATGTCTTGCTACTGCTGCTACTGTAAAGTTTCTGGAACTGTTTCCAGGCTTTATGCTTATTATACCGGTAAATGAACTCTTTGCACAAAAAAAAACTAACGTGTATTTTCCTAAAAAGCTTTTCCTCTAAATAGTATTTTGATCATTGTACTGTTAAATAATTTTTCATTGTAAATGCATTACTATCACCCTTTAAACCTGCATTCACTTGTGACAAACTTGTCAGAGTTGTTGACAATTCCCTGGACAACAGTGTTCAAATACTCAATCAATCAGTCGATTCAGTAAATTGATTAGATGTGAAAACACAGTGCTTACTGTGTGTCGTTTTTTGTTCTTTGCAACACTACTGTCAGACATGTTGACCTCAACCATTTTAAAACATATTTAAACTTTTTTTTAAAGGAAAACTGAGCAGAAGACATGGCTTTTGATGGACACAGTGTTGGAACCCAGCAATTTGTGGCAACTTTACGTCTCTTATTTTCAATCCATAAACGTTACTCAGACCTACTGACTTACAGTCACCTTCACAAGAAGGCAGTGGATTGAAGTGAACATCGGGATTTGAAACTGGTGGAAGTGGATGAAATAAATTGCCTTTTATTTCATTTTGTCAAAACTGTGCCGGTTAAGACCAATTGCTAAAAAATCTTTTACAACTCTGTAACAGAGCAAAGTAAACTTCCTGACTTAAGTATCTAACCAATTGAGTAGCATGAGAGCTTCACTTCCAGCTGCCAGTCATCTGTACACACAGAGGACAGTTGAGGGGTATACTAAGTGCATTCTTTGTTTTTTCACATTTCATCAGGCTGACTTGTCTTCTTTTTCAAAAACAGTGAAAGGACTGCCTTACCTTTTCATCTTTGCCTTTGTTCTTTATGTTATATTAAGCGTTGCTTTAGTAGAAATACAAGAGCATTCATCACATCTAATTGTCAGGACAATAATGTGTTCATATTGAGTGAGCCATTACAAAATGTATTATGATCTAAAAAGCCATGTTTGTAAGCAAAAATGTTTTAGCAGGATTGATACTCAGATGTTAAAAAGAATTAATAAAACATTGGTTTGTCTCTTATTTTTTGTCAGAAAAGCATGTAATTGGTTGTGGAGGTTAATTTTTCCATGACTAACAAAATAAAGCATTAAAAAGAGAAAGGTGAGTGAGTGTTTGGTGAAGGATAATATGGTATCATATCCTTGCAATCTAGTTAGCTGTGAACTCCTCTTTCTCCATTGAGGGAACGTAACGTTCCTTATCAAAGTCACCATTTGTTCTGTAGTATATTTACCCTGACACAGATAAGACAGTACCTCTCTTACAGCTACCCAGAATATCTTTGAGCTCTTCAAACCAAGCCTAGATGAGATTTTGAGCTGTATTCTGTCTCCACTGAATGGATGATTACAAACAAAATGCTAGCAGGGATGCTTGGGTAATTGCTTTAGCCGATCAATAGCAGTGTTGTATCTGGAGCCATCTGCTGTGTTAAAACTACAAGTACTGACCACAGATATGGCACTGTGCAGTATGTCTCATCTCATCATTGGACTGATTTCCTCTGATATCATTGTCAGACACTCCAGCATGTGCTCAGCTTGTCCTGTTTGTGTACTGGAGCATGATAAAATGAGATTGTACCTGTGATCCTATCTGTTTCTCTTATTGTGAGGGTGTAGCACTTAACCTGATGATTATAAAAGAAAAGGCATATTGCTGGCGGGGGTTTCTTAATCTTCTATTAGTTCCATAGGCACTGAGACATTGTGCCGGGCATATGAGAGGTCAGATGACTGAGTGCTAATTAGAATGCAGACAGGATGTGGCAGAGCAGGTATAGGTGAAAGAGAAGCACTGTGGACACAGAGGGACTGCAGGGCTCTGCGAAAAGGTCATGTGAGGAAGCTGTGTGCCCACTGTGAAGGATAGTATGTGACACAAGGACAGAGCCAGTGACCCAACATTCTCGGAGCGTCCTGACACACCACGCTCTGCTTGGCATACCTTTCATACGACACACCTGCTTTCTGACCTGATTTCATTTCAGCAAATAGCAAAAAGAATGACCGGCTTTATTTAAAAAAAATTCTTTCAAAGCTGCACATGGATTTTCTTTTTTTGCCAGCATGACCAATTTCCTAGATTGCAGTGAGAAGCAACTTTTTGACATTTTTCAACTTCATTACCCAGCATAATGTGATCAAAGTAAACTCTACACTGCCTTCTTATGCAGTACAGATGAAACAAACAGAGTGACACCACAGACTCTCAGTTTGTGGAGATGGGAGGTACTTCTGTACTCTCTTTTTTATTTATCCAGCTGATAAATCTGGAATCTTCTTAACAGAAAAATAAAATGCTTCAAAGATGAACAAATACATTGCATTACAGTTGATAACATGCATTTCAAGCCCTGACGGACTCCATGGTAATTAAACCAATAAATCTGGTAGTGCACCTACTGAGCTGTACAAGATGTTGTTTGATTCTGTTGTGAGAAAGGCGAAAGGACAGGGGTGGGATATTTATTAACCATGGGGAGTCAATCTGTCAAGACTAGAAAGCGTTTGGTGATTTCATTAATCAGTTTTGTTGCATTGAGTAATTACAGTCAGAGGGTCTCCACAGTCAACAATGGTGGGGAATGTAATTACTCTAAAACTAATTATTCATTTGAGCTTTACTTAAAGGAACACTTTGGAAACATGGTGGTTGCCTAATTTCGGTTGATGCCCTTTCCTCGAGTTTTGACAGTGGTGTCAGCTGATGCTAGAAGGATTGACAAATCCACAGTTATCCAGTGTTTATTCTGCATTAGCAAAGCAAGTGCAGGTTTTTTTTGGGTAAGTTTCTGAAGTTAAGTTTTGTCACTGGCATGTATGTTTGATCAGACCAGTTCTAATTGCTTCCTGCTGAGAGAGAAGCACACATTGAACAGAAATTCCTCTTGGGACTAGAGCAAAAGTGCAGTTTAATGTGGCTCACCAAGCAAACAGCCGACAGTTAGTTGTAATTTGAATGTTTTAATTTAAATATTTGTTTAAGTTTTTTTTGTTTTAAGTGTATTTAAAAAAAAACTCTGTAACCAAGAGGATGGTGCACGACCAAAAACAGCAACTCAGATTCATATTTTAATCATACAACCATAAAAGACAGAAAATTACCGATTGTTGCAGCTAACAGCTAACAAGCTAGCGGTCACGGAGGTCTCTCTGGGGTCTTTCTAGCCTCTGCAGGTGATTTTCTATCTAGCCTGGAACTTGTGCCTTTTTCGGGGTCGTTGAGCATTAAATCCAAACTTTTACTTGCCAGATTTATCCACTGGATGTCCATAATTCATGACGTTTCTTCTCATTTCTGCCGCTAGCTCCGAGCTCCGTGTCTCCTCTCTGGCTCTTCCGTGACTTTCGTTTTTTAGGGAAGTGAAGGCAAGCATTATGCCCATATATGGGCAACATAAGGTCTCATGTCTCATTAGGATTTCTAATAGAAGGCATATGAGCTTTTTCCACACAGTGTAAACAGTTGACATGCACATAATTATAGGCAAAATATCCAAATTATATATATATGCCAAATATAGAACTTCCAATTATAGCAAATGTCCATGACCTTAAAAGACCAAGTATGTGGAATAAGTGGGAACTGATTGTTGTTTGTTAAGGATGTTTTTTACTGTAGAACCAGAACATTTCTGAGGTTCATGGTTGTAAAAGTTTAAAACATTGATCACCAGTATGCACCCACTTCACATGCGTTATGAAAGTAGACACACACACACACACACACACATTGTGGCTTACATGCGCTTACCATAAGCTACATGGAGAGATGTTTCAGCTTTACAATTGACTAAATGTTTTTTGTAGGCTTACTTACAGTATGCATGGCTCTCGGAGAAAGTAAATCATGTTTACTGGCTTCTGCAACTGAAACAGTATTGACTGGATTTTCAGCATGTCCACACTAAATAATCCTGTTTGTGATATCCTCCTTTGCTTATTGCTGTAGTGATTCTTAGAGCATTCAGAGGAATGAAATGAAAAGGAAAAGGAAGACTTTTGGAAGCTGCTCCATTTTAAGCTGATACAATAAAAAGAGGATGTTATTCACCTGCGGCAAGTAAACAAAGAATTACGGTGGCTGACGGGGCAAACACTCTGAAACTTAAGAAAACACATGCAAATAGAAAACACACAAGCAAATTAGGAAAACAACTTCAACACATGCACAGCATTCAGCAAAGGCGCTGCAAATGCAAACAGCACAACCAACTACATAAACGCGTTGCAAATACAGAAACGATGCAAAAAGAAAAGCATACAAACCCTGAAAAAAAAGACGCAATGCAAAAACAAAAAGCAGACAAACCTCGAAACTAATGCAAAAAAACCCCGCTGCATCCAGATTACACAACGGAAGGTCACCAGGCAACTAGAGGGAACGCTAAATGGATCAGCTTGATTTTAAACCCCACGGAGAGAGAGAGAGAGAGAGAGAGAGAGAGAGAGAGAGAGAGAGAGAGAGAGAGAGCAGAGACACGTTCAATCTCAGAACATTATGAAACGGTGAGCAACTTATTTGAGATCATAGACTGTAAATATCAATCCTTGAGATATGTTTTCTCTTGATTGGTGGGTGTGTCTCGGCTCAGGTCACAGGTGATACTCAATCAGCAGAGACCTGTCTGTAAACTCATGATAACAAAACATTTCAAAATTCATCAGCCTTTAACGTTGAGATTTCTTTAAGCCATATTACATGAGTGGGTTTGATTTCGAGATTTCCCAAGAGGCGCATCACTGAAATGTAGACCTCCTCAAGTGTAATATTGTGATTATACAACAATGGTTGCCAACAAAATAAGTGATCAATTTGTATTCGTATTGTGGAGCAATTTGCTCTTGAAATATAAAAAATGTGTATGATCTGGATGCGGCGGTTTTTTTCAGCATTTGTTTTGGGGGTTTATGTGCTTTTGTTTTTGTATTGCTTCTTATATCAGGGTTGGTCTGCTTTTCTTTTTGCATTGTTTCAATATTTACAGCGTTTTTATTGTATCGCATTGTACTGTGTTCTGCGAACATTTTGTCAAATTACAGATTTTTTTTTTTTTTTATTATTTGCTTTTGTTTTGTCTATTTGCATGTGTTTTCTAAAGTTGCAGGGTGTTTGCCGCTCTCCGCCACCGTAGAAAACAGAGGCCTCAGCCACTCTTCCACTGTCCAGCATCACACGAAAAACCCAAAAGCAAAATTTGAATGCAGAATGCCTTATTTCTCAAATTCCATTAACCCTGCTAAAAACATGTCATTATTAATATCACCAGTCTTTTTTTTACTCCACAGACGGAGTTATCATTGCGCTCTACCAACAGATTTTCTGCAAATCAAACAAGAAAGGCGTCAAACAAGAAAAATGGAATGGAAGAAGGTTTTGTTTTATTATTTCTAAAAAGCAGCAGAAGCATAGTCACATAATCACCGTTGGATTAAAGTTGGTGTGTGTGTGTGTACCTGTGGTAGGGAACAATTCTGTGAAACTATTAAAGCTATTATTTTCTACATTACATAATGACAGGGTGTGTGTCTTTCAGTAGAAAACAGGACCCAACCAACTCCGAACGTCCTCCCTTTGCAGACTTTGTTTCTCACTTGATACAGGCTAACTGCTGTACATTTATCCACGCATAATACATCACTATTTATTGCCCAATTATATAATCAACATTATTTTGAAATCGGCCATTCTGCACAATGAGTACTTTTATGTTATGTACTTTTGTCTATTTAACTTGTAACAGAGTACTTTGCACTGTGGTGTTGCTACCTTTAATCAAGTTAAAGATCTGAGTACATCTTCCACCTCTGAATCTCATAAACTGTTGTAAAGAGTTTGGTTACCAGTTATTTGTTTCTTTTTCAAACACTGCATCATCTCAAACTTTTTGGATTTCAGTATCTAAATATTTTTGATGTCTTATTACTGTAAGTTTGCAATGACAGATAGGGCCTTTATGTGTTCAACCTTGTGCTGGCATTGGAATGGATTGAATCATCAAACCACTGCAGACCACTCTGCTCCTTAATTTGAGAACTATAATGTGACTCATCTCATCGTAATCTTTTAAGGCCAAATTACATTACACACAAGGTCAGAGCACATTCAGAAATAACAAGAATTTAATAATCATTTTTAGTCCCCCTCCCCATCCCACTGTAACACCAGAAGACAAATTGCGTTCTTTATTTATTTTCCATCAGTGCTGTTACAAATGACAGTTAACGGTTTTGGTTTCCACACTCAGTACGGGGATTACTGTAAAGCTTTACCCTCTCCCCGCCACCCGCACCCGGTGTTGTTGAGTTGATCTCAGATCTGTCTGCATGCAAAACTGCAACGTTAGACAGTGGAGATTATCTCAACCCTACTACCCCACAATGCACTTGGGTCAGGTTCATTTAGGTGTGACCATGGGATTGGTCCCTGCGGGAGCAATTAGTTCTCACTAAAGGATCATGCGTGGTGGGAGCAGCGAGATGTCAAACAACCTCTTCACCCCTCGTCAGCTAAATGCCTGTTACCCTCGGCTTCTGAGCGGGTGAACTGCCAGCGTGTTGTGTTTCTGCGTGACTACTCCCCTGCTGCACACACTGTGACTCAGAGTGGTTTCAGACTCTGTTTAACACAACCTGTGTGTGTTTGTGTGTGTGCGTGCGTGTGTGTGTGTCCCTGTGCATACGTGTGTGAGTTGCTTAAAGGGATAAAACCGTTGTGGCAACATTTTGGGTGTCAAAATTAAAGCAATAATCAGGTCGCACTGCAGTTCGGGAAATCAGGAAGCGATGCAGCAGTAACATTGTGGAAAACTAGCAGAAACAAAACTTCTCAAGCAGAAATGGATAAAGAAAAGTGTCTTTTGAATGGCAAGTTCAGTTTTATAACCCTTCCCAATGGTTCTCTCGACAAGACTAAAGCTATTTGCACGCACTGTTGATGTAAACTGAGTTACCACTGGAGTATGTTGAGTCTTAAATGTCACTGGCAGGCCCTTCACCAAAGTCAGGCCAAGCTTAGTCTCTCTTTAACAGACCTTTCTCCACAAGGCTGCGAAGGAGGGTCGTGTTCTTTCAAAAAGTGTTTCAGTCCTGCAACAGAAAACTCTGATTGGACAGATAGTCTAGCTAGCTGTCTGGATTTACCGTGCAGAGATCTGAGGAGCAGGTAACTATAGTCCTCATAATTTCACCGGAATTTAAAGTGCCAACACAAAGAAGGTCCAAGGCCACGGATTGCCTAAATGAGTGAAATCCGGTTTAATTTCTATTGGCAACGGAACAATCCGGGAGTTGGAACGTCAAGGATATAGACTAAGCCAAGCTGGATAGTTTGCAAAGGAGAGTGTAAGAATTAGAAAGAAGTAAGAAGTACATCTGTGAAATTTGTCATTCGGGTCAACATGCCCATCTATTGTTGATTGATGGGCTTGAGTTTGCCATATTATCCTTTTTGAATCCACTGCTTTGTTTACAAGAGCATTAAAAGCATGGAAAAAAAGTGGACCATAATGCAATTAATCGCGATAAAACCTTTCTCTTGATTGACAGCCATAGTTAAAATCCATTCACCCATAAACCGCATCATGCCTGTTTGTTAGTCAAACTCTCAAACATGCAACGGACTTGTTTTCTTTTTCTTTCCATCCTAACGAAAGGAGACACATCTAATCTGAGCTTGAAAACTATCTGCCAACTCTTAAAAACTGATGCAAAGTAGATGAAACTTTGCCTATGCTCTTCTTCAAAGTCTCATTCATCTCTGCCAGTCACCCTTCAGTACTACGAATTTATTCATCACGCAGGAACAAAGTGCTCCTGATTTGTTCCTGGGACTCAAAACGCAATGGTTTTAACTGGGATGCTCTCTCAATAAGATAAAAATGTAAATCCCTGCTTATAGTTGAAAAGTTATCGGCATTAGCATGTTTAGGGAGTAACATTGCCCTTGACAACACTGATAAAAGGTTAGGTGTGCTATATGATATTCGTTTTATCTGAAGCACAAAGACACCTAGTGACAGGAAAAGACCAGTTGTTATGGTTACAAGTTATAAATAGAGCAGCTAGGAGTGTAGGTGACAAGGGAACTGAGAGTTTCAGGATGAAAGACGCAGATGAAATCCACCCCACAATCCCTCGCTGCAGATCTCCTAACTTACAGGGAAACCTCAACGCAGACAGACTTCAAGAAACATCCGCAGACAGAGAGAAACCTGTGCTGCATCAATTAAAGTATGAATATGAGATCACCTGGAAATTAATCATCATCTGTTTTTATTCCCCGTTGCTGACTGATGTCTGACAGAAGCTGAGTGAACGACTTCTGCAGTTTAAAAGTCTTGAAATAGAGTAGCAGTGAGATATGGATAGTTTCTCCTGTCTACTGAGGCTTGTGTCCCCAGCATCCTCAGTGATTTTTGGCATTTGTGTCATGCACATTGTTCCCTGCCCCAGTGCCCAGCACTGAGGGCCTCCTGATATAGTCCTTAATTAGAAGCAGCTCAAGGATTTAATGAAGAGGCGCTCACTTGATGGGAGCAGCGCTTGAGACATTGCCAGTGGCTCTGACTTCAAAGCTGGAGATATGGCTCTTCTGCAAAGGCTGGGGAAAAGCTGAGACGAGATAACAAGTCATGGCTTTCTTTTGATTTCTGGCATGCCAGGGCACTTACTATTTAGGTTTGCAGCCAGCAAGGGCATGCAAAGGGTTGATCAGTGTGGCATTGCGCTACTGGGCAATGAGTATCATGAGCAATAGAGCCCAGTAATGATGCGAGTGGGAGGCAAGATAAGATGTGGTGCGTGAATTTCCTCCCCCTGCTGATTCCCACTCAGTAACTACCAGGATCACTCCCTATCATCTAATTTAGCGAGCGCTGCCTTCCAGAAACAAACTCTGGAGGAGCTTTTTGATCAACCCTTAAAGGCTAAGAAGAGGAACATGTGTTTCAAAGTCGTTTTCAACTCTCTTTGACTGCTGCAGACCTTTAAAAAAACACACTGATGTTCCTCGGGAAAAATTAAATGAAATTTGTAATGTATGAATAAATATTAATGACAGCTGTCAGGCCATGCCCTATTACTTTTTCTCGTACGGTAAGTAAGTTTTGGTTAAGTGCAATGTTAATCCCACAGTACAGGGTGTTGTGTTCTGGTCTGTGAGGATTAATGAAGAAGGTAATATCCACAGCTGCATCACTGAAGGGTTTTCCACCCGCACATTTATTTTATACTAACTACAGTATATTCCTCTGACTTCATCCCGCTGATAAGATACTTTTTCACTTTAAGATGCCCTCAAATTGCATTAAGCTGTTTCATAATTTCCTCTTTTTAAACTTTTACATAAGAGCTGTCATAGGGTATATCTGTATATACTGTACACTAACTGACCTTTAAGCATTTTTGGGAAAGGATTAAAGCCATCGGGCATCTTTTCCCCATATTATAATTCTGTAGATCTGATAACCAATGTGTGTTCTAAATCTCACATTTGGAACAAACAAAGAAAATGACAGGAGATTACTTCTCTATTTCATGGTGTTCAAGATAGCATGAGTCACATGGCCATTATCTTTCCCAAAGGTCCCCCAGGTTGTCACCAAAGAAAGACCCCTTTTTTTAAACATTAAAGGAAAAACAAATTCCATTGAAAAAAGATTCTACATCTTCAAACATGGACTTATGCTCCATCCAACATGATTAAGTTCAAAGAATGAAAAGTTGAGGTAGACTTTCTTTTTCTTTTGTTAGTTCAAACCTTAAGTTTTACGGACTCTTTTTGAGATTCGAGACCCCTTTGAGGATCATGCACACCACCAAGTTCTCAACTGGGTAACATTAAACAGCCACTGCTTTATCCCACAGAGTAGTAGTAGATGCATGATGCAAGATGCATTCATTAACAGCACTTCATTGATGTTTTGTGTGTGCAGACTACATTCTCCTGCCTGATTACTAAACTGACAAAAGTTTTTTTCCTCTGTGCAGTCACTGTGAATAAGGACATCAGATTATGAAATGAATTAAGACAATTTACCAAGTCGTACTATATGGTTCCATCCCTAATAAGTAGTTTTCCCCCCACCAATAGAAAAAGAAGACTTTAGGCTTTGCAGGAATAAATGCAGTTTCATGTTTCTCTCCTTTCAGTCTTCTTTTAACATGTATTACAATTGCAATGATGCCTATTTTCACATCTATAATATAACATGTCTAGCACACTGTGTTATTAAGCACATTTACCATTCGGAGCACATTTGTGGTTTCTGGGATCCTGTGTTTGGATGTGGAATGCCTTCATTCAGTCTCAAAGGAGGACAGGAAGTGGCATCTGTATTGCAAGTTGTTTGAGTCATAGAATGAAATGCATTTCATATTCTTCTTTCCATTGTGTGAGTTCAGCAAGCTTTCCCTTAAAATGTCTGCTGGCCATATTCCGTTCAACATGACTGATGAATGTCAATATCAGTGCATTTTTACATACCAGGCGTTTTGACTTTTGATCAGTTTGCCAGGGCACCTTTTAATGCATGACATCTGAATAAAAACTTACCGCATTCTACTAGTCTAGGCTACAAGGCTACACTTTGAGCTGTTAACATTTTGACAGTCTTCTAATGAGAGTAAATTAATTGTCAGACAATTTCAATTCATTTGTGGTGCCCAGCTGAAAGACATAATGAATTCACCTTAAGTTCAAACCAAAACTAACAAAACTTCTTTCATTTATTTTACGTGGTGGTGGGGGGTAGCAGGCTGCAGTTGCACAGCAAAAAATATAATAAAAAAAGAGTTTGCATGCATTATCTTGCTAAATTATATTAATATTTTAATCTTGTTATCTCCGGCAGGAGATGCAATTAGTTTGTGTTGATGGAGTGTCACAGCTAAATGAATAAGCAGTTGTCACAGCACACCGCTGAGGACAGGGGGCATTGCTGTGTGAATATAAAGTCCAATATATCCGCAATTAACTTCTGCCCTCCATTCCCCTCCAAAGCCTAAATAACATTTATGTTCTACAGTTTCTATCAGTTGAGCTTGTTCTGCGGGGTTAGGAGTGTTATCAACTCATTAAACTGGCACACACACAGAGTCCTTTATTCTCATTAATCTGCCAGTCTCCCCTAACTCTCACTATCTTCACCTAATGAGTATTTATGACCTAGGACTTTCTGCTGTGATATGAGAGTCTACACATGCATTAGACTTTATACTTGGCATTTCCCAGGATGCTGATGTTTCAAATAATACAGAAACAAAAGTATTTGAGTGGAAAAACGGCCCATTTACAGACTAGAGTGACAGAATGATAGACTATTATTTATTAACACTATATTCTTAATTCAAAGCTAATGCAAAATCTCCATGGGTGCTTTTCATCACGATGTAACTCACCAAACAACGGGTGTCCAAAACGATGATGTATCAGGCTATCACAATTCATTTTTAGTACATTTTTCATTCTCCTTTTTGGGTTTTGACACTCCACGTTCACTACGTAGAGTTAATTGATCTAAATTAGTTTTCTCTGCAGGGTAACAAATCCAAAACTGATCTTATGCTGTCACAGCTGTTCACCTTCTCAACCAAACCAACAAGGAAGTTACATTAGAGATTAGCAACACTTGCAATGCTTTTTTAGTCCATAGAAACAGAACTGACCTTCAGACTGCTTACATGATTGCGTGTATACTATGTAGAACAAGGAGAAGTGCAGATTGAAGTCCTGGATGGCCTCCAGTTTCTTTATTTTAAAATTCACAGGGAGAGAAAGGGGAAGGAGGAGAGAGACAGAAAGTCTCTCTTTGGGTGCATGCGTTTGCTCATGTGCTGCTCAAGGACTCATGGAGCTGTTCGCCCATGTAGTTCGTTCAGACAGAACACCTGGCCTTTCAAGCCTGTTGAAACCAAGCTTCAGTTGATCTGCTGCAGTCTTTCTAAGGTCAAATAATACAAAAACATAATTCTCTATGGCCACGTGTTCCAAATACAGCTATAGATATTGTACAGCATGCATGCTGTGGCTGGATTGTGTTCAAATAATGAGAGGGGTCAGATTTAAATGTGACCACCTGTGTCACCAAGCAACAGCACCAAAAGCCAACAGGTTCTTAGCACTCTCTCTCTCTAGAGACATGGCATTATACGATCCACTAACCATAATAGCAGTATCGATGAGCTTCGACCTTATTGATTTTCGGGTTTTGAGAAATTAAGAACCAAGTCCTGGATCTCAAAACCCATCCCTAGACAAAATGTATGACTTTGTTGGTCATGGATTACATGCACTTACTGTAATACAAAAATATCTAAGTAAAGCAAAAATCCTGTCAAATGGGGGCCCCTTGCGACAAAATTGTATTAGATTGGGGTCTGTGGTCAAATTCGTATCAGTCTAGGGGGCTTTGGCTTGAAATCTAAGGCTGGAAAGTTGATCTAATCTTCACAAATGTCCATCTATCTAAATTCTGCTACGCATACATTGTGTTAGGGGTGAAGTTGACAGTGAGAAACACATTATGTTGTGCAAAGACATACCATTTATGTAAGGTGGCTCTGCAGCACACCCATTTTTTGCCCATTTTGAAAAAAGACAGCTGTATATTTTTGACTTGCAAAATGCAATTCAATGACATGTAGCATTTAAATATGAACAATTTTTGGTAAATTTTATTTTTCACTTTAATTAGTTAGTCATTAGTTTAATTTGATTTTGACCTGATCCACACTTGTAGAAGAGTACGCATTTTCATTTTGGGTTAAGAGCTCCGCCATCATTCAGTGTGCCGGAGTGTAATTGGATAGTCAAAGCTGCTTTAAAATAACCCCGACCTCTTCGCCCTGGTTGTCTTTCTCAACCTGATGAAATGTCCCTCACAGAAAACTCAGACAGCTTTGGACACTGACGCTTTAGTTAGTCCAAAACATACTCAGACTCTTCGCAGTTTTTCAAAATATCCCCTTGTCCTTGCATTGTGATTGACTGTGTGTCTAAGAGGGTGTCATTTTGAAATGAAAACAGATGGTTTCCATTCTTTCTACTCCTGCGCTGTTAAACCTGAAGGACATGAGAGGGTAATAATGACTGATCTGCCAAATGTCTGGGACTCTGGCACAGCTGACCTCTACTGGAAAGAAGTTGAATAATAATTGAAATTATTTAGCAGCTAAAGTGAGAGGCTTTAAAGCAATCTAGTTTTAGAATATGACAAGGGCAAATCCTGATGAAATGTGTGTACTGCCCTTAATCCTCTTCAATCATAAACAGCTGTCCTGGGTTATGGATGTGACTGTTGCTTAACCTGCCGATCTGGATTTGGCTCTGTCCACACTAACCTGATCCCTTTGCCCCACCATCTGTCATACTTTTATTACTCTTGTTTTGGAAAGCTAAACAGCATCAGACAGAAGTTTAATTCCTTTTTATGAGCTTTAACTTGTTTTATAATTTTGGCTTTAAGCGCACGCCACTGTGCATGCATGCACACACACAAGTCCTACTTGCTACTGTACTTGCTACCATTGGCATCTGGGTGCAGCTAAATGCAGACACAGTCATCATCACATTTTTAAGCAAGATACAGAATGTATGCCACTTTCTCCAGCATGTAGGGGACATTGTTTTGCTGTTTGAGCTTATTATTTTGGCATGAGACTGCATTTACATGTGTGAAGGTCAAGACTGGAATTTACACCATGACAATCTTCAGTGTATACCCTGAAGACCCTCATGGTGTGAATTTACATGCAGACCTGCTGTATTCATTCCGTTCTCAGACAGCAACAATCTTTCATAATGCAGTCTATTTTCAGTTTCAACTATTTTACATTCAGATGGAACTATTAAGCTAAAATATTCTCTCTGGAGCTGTGCAATTTACCCAAAGGACTAGCTTTTGTGTTCCCATATTGTCTCTTGTTCCATTTTGACAGTGCTCATTATTACAAGATGCTGTATTCCAGGTTTATTAACTGTAACCAGTGGATAGAGACGGTAAATAAATTAACATGAATAATAATATACGTTACAGTAATGTGTAACTTCATCATTTATTTAAATCTTGACTAAAATGTTAAAGTTATTTACATCAGTCCAATTAACTACTTTGAAAAAAGAGATACCCCCCACCGCGTTTCAGAGTTTTTTTTGTAACTAAGTAACTTTTACTTAAAGGACATTTTAAATAAACTACTTATTACTATTAAGTAATTTTTCAGATAGGTAATTTCACTTTTACTTAAGTAATATTTCATCACAGTATTGGCAGTTTTACTTCCCTTTTGTTGTGGGGGGTGTGCGGTGAGGACCCAAACGCAGAGAGAAGGAGGCGGCAGGAGCAAGTCACAAGGGTTTTATTCGCAAACAGTTCAACACAAGGGAGCACCAAAAGGCATACACAGGGCGAAAGTCCAAAAGGTAAACCAGGCCGAAATCCAAAGAAAACAAAAACACAAAAATCCACGGGGAGTCCAAGGGAAAAAATGGCAAGGAGAGGTTGCGGCTAACCCACAGAGGAACACTTACGGGGATATAAAACCGGGCAGCTGACAAAGTGTCGACGGACTGACAAAACAGGACGATGGCACACAAACAAACAAACTGGAATGATCCAACAAGAGGCAGAGGAAACACTGGGGTTAAATACAAGAGGTAATGAGGTAATGAGGAACAGGTGAGACATCAGGTGAAACACATTAGGGTGGGGCTGAACAATCAGACAAACAAAGCGAAGCAAGACAAGACAAGACCAGACAGGAAGCTGACTAAACAATAAAACAGGAAACAGAACATACACAAGCATGGAAACACAAGACAGGATCTACAACACCAGACTAATGGGAAAACCGGGACAAAAACACAGGGAAGGCCAAACAGGAAAAAATACCCCAACAAAAACCCCAAACCATAACACCTTTACTTTACCTCTGGATATAGAGTACATTCTGCAGCTTAAATCAACGTGATTTAAAGCTGTATTGAGCAATAATATTATTGATATTGAAAAAAAGGATTCTTAATGTGAGGCTGCTAAATGCTGATCTAAGTGAGAAGCACAAACCTAGTGTGCACCTCTTTGCAGCTTTCAGACACTTTTCGCTCATGCGCTTGGCCGATAAACCACAATTGCTGTTTCAAAGGAAATTGTGGGCAGCTTCTTTTTTACCCACAACTTAAAGGTCCCATGACAGGGTGCTTTTTGGATGCTTTTACATAGGCCTTAGTGGTCCCCTAATACTGTATCTGAAGTATATTTCCCCGAAATTCAGCCTTGGTGCAGAATTACAGCCACTAGAGTCAGTCCCACAATGAGCTTTCCTTAGGACATGTCATTTCTTTGTCTGTAGCTATTGAGGAGGAGAGAGGGGGGTAAAGGTGGAGGCTGGGGGTGTGGCCTTGACCAACTGCCACTTTGCTCGTTTGAAAGCCATGAGGTCTCTCTCTTTCTCATGGGTGGGCCAATTTCTCTGGGGGGGCAAAGTAGAAAAAGGGGAGGTAACCTTACTCCTTATGACCTCATAAGGAGCAAGATTCCAGATCGGCCCATCTGAGCTTTCATTTTCTCAAAGGCGGAGCAGGATACCCAGGGCTCGGTTTACACCTACACGCCATTTCCAGCCACTGGGGGACCATAGTGAAAAAAAACTCTGAAAGTGGAATTTTCATGCCATTGGAACTTTAATAAAAGCCTATTGTTAGCTATGTATCTAGTTTAACTCAAAAGTGACCAGGGTAACTAAACCAGAGCTTAACTGGCAATGAAAATTCAACTATTGGTCAGAGAGAAGACTGTTCATGCCGTATTTCTTTTTTTCTGGTGGAGCCTTAAGATTTCAAGTGTTTGCTAACAGAATGCAGATTTAACAGTTCCATCTGTGCAAAAAGAGCCGAGCAGAACACCTTGTCCTCTACTCTACACAGGGTTATTTATGCAACTCTGAAGGTCTGCACTGCCTCCTGTAGCGGTGTTTATCTTGTTCAGCTCTCTGGAGATCAACATCTAGCGAGTCTCCTGACAACAGCAGGCCTCACTGAGGTACATTAAGAAGATGGAAACAAGCAGAGCTAAGTCTTCTACACTATTCATCTCTCGCTCTGGCGTCTCGGCAGATGGAAAGAAATTGGCACATCATACTTGTTCAAAAATCATTGCACTTATGATGCAAACTTAGTGGCTGTCAAACTTTGAAGGATGTAAGTTATGCAGTAAAGTTAAGACAGTTTTGCCAAATACGAGATGTTTTAAGTATAGATTGGTGTCTGGTATGTTTATGTTTTTGTCTGTATACTATTACAACTGCCAATCCCCTAAGGTCACCTGATGAATAGTTATAAATGTGTCTGTCTAACAAAACGGTCTTCTGTGTGTTGGGAAAAATGGTCTCCCATAGGCTTATAAAAACATATAAACCCAATTTATCATGAAATGCAAGGAAATCAATCAGATGATTTCCGTAAGGGTTCTGTCATGCAATCTTGATGCACCACACTGGTGAATGGTCTGTGCATGTGCATGATGATGAAAGTACGCTGACCTTGGAGCAGTGTATGTGTGGCCTCAATAGATCAATCCTACCTGCCAAAGCCAGATTGATTGGGACTGTCACCCCTGTGGCCACAAATAATGTTTTCCATTCTACAGACAGTGTGCAACGTGTGGATTATTGCTTGGAACTTCTAAAGCCTGAAAGCAAAGCAAATTTGACTCATCAATAAATAATCCCATCCAATACATTCACATCAAATGTGTCAAAAAGTTGTGAGGAAGGTGGTAGATAGTCAATGTTATAAGTATAACAGATCCTAATTATGCCATATTTTTGTCATTCAGCCCTCAAAATGTAACAGCATGACAGATCCGGAAACATAAAATATGCACCATTCCAAATGTACCACTAAGCTACACTGTCTTCACTGTTAAGTGTGATTTTTCCTGCGCTGTTCGCATATGAGTTCATCAAAGCAACTTTGGTTTTCCATCTGACTGGAGTGGAGGTTGCTGTAGTAATTAGCCTCTGCTTCAGGAGCTACTAATCAGCGTGACTCTACCTCAAACAGACCACCTACTGAGAGAGCTTAAGCTACAATTTCCATTCTTCTGTTAACTCAGCGCTTTGTGGTTGTTCAAATAGTAATCAGTGTTTCCATGCAAGGCAGGCAATGCAGGTTTACTTGTATAGCACATTTCAGCAACAAGGCAATTCAAAGTGCTTTACATAAAACATTAAAGAGCAGTTAAAACTGTTAAGAAATTAAAAACAGATTAAATAGAAGAATAAAAGTTACAGTGCAGTTTGAGGAATTAAACATTAAAGAGCAGTTAAAAACGACAAAAAATATAAAAGCCGATTAGATTTTCATATGTAACTTCAGTATAGGAAATAACAATTATTTAAAAAAGGCAAAATCAAACGGATTCAGAATTGATTTAGAAGAACTGAGAGTAGCGGCAGACCTGTCAATTTTCTTGTACTCAATTAACCTTTTTGTGGAAACCCAAACTTTGTTGACCAATACGGTTGGCATTCTATACAGGCAGAATCGTATTTCTTTACCATCCCATCCACCACAGGCCCCGCAGGTGCGTTGGAGAAATTCTCAGAAATGTGTTTCCTGTTCAGAAACCCCCCCAGAAAAAACAACCCAAAAGTGACCAAGTTCCTCAGTTCACTTGAATATTGGTTTCAGCCAACAATAATGATCAATGAACCATTTTGTGGAAACCCAAACTTGGTTGACCAATACGGTCTTTACCATCGCACCCCCCACAGGCCCCGCAGGACCATGTGACTTTGTACTCTGGTTACCCATAACCAAGAGTGGAAGTACTTCTCTTTATACTAGAATATATTCCTCACTGTAAGTGTTAGTTTAATCACAGCAAACTTTGCAAAATCCTGAACAGCCTCAACTGTTTCTTGTAAAATTTACAATAAAATCTATATCACAACGTTGTTAGAGAAATAAGCATAAAAATTCCAAATGCAGGTAGAGTTCTAATGTTTGCAATATACAGCACAATATTCAATCAGCAGTGTTCCTGTTCCACTGTATGAGACTGATTCTTGGTACGAAACCATGAACAATGAAACTGTTGGCCCTGGATGAACAGACTTATCAAAATAATTAATCTTAATGATTACCCTTGTCATAACCTGCTATGCTGCTATGTTGTAAACGCACATTTATATCTTCCCTTGCTTTGTCATGAGTTGTATTGATTACTATCCGAATAACTTAGTGGAGGAGTTCAAAGGGCATGCAAAGACACAGGACAATACTGCATCAAACATTAATTCACATCTTGTAGAACACATTCTGTTACTACAGTGTGTTTATTGTGCCTGCTTGTGTGATGATTAGGAATTAAAGTAAAGAAAAGCCAGTGGTGTAGTCTACGTGAGACGCGTGTATGCACAGTGCACCCACTACAAAAGCTCCTGGATGTCCATATTCCCCCTTAAAAATGCCCAATGACACGCAAGAACATGTTTTCCATTATATCTTTGTTATATTTTTATTTTTCCACCATAAATTGGTGCATCAAAGTATGTCCGAATGCAGGTAATGAAGTTGTTGATCAGTCAAAACTTCCCTGGGGGAGCTCACCCAGACATGAAAAGTCATACTTTTGCATCTAACAAAGTTATAGCTTCATTTATTAAAATAAAGAAATCAGTTTATGTTTATTAAAAAGTAGAGTGGATTAGTTGTGACTTCAAGCTATTTTAAATTTTTAAGTTCTTAGAGTTTCTTTTTTAGCACTCTCCTTATTCACACTCATATCCTTGCTGGTCTTTACACCTGAGGCCTCCAGCACACCTTTACACTAGTTATTACATCAGCGGATTTTTACGCACATTTTGAGGTATTGTATTAGAAGATGTTATTGAAAACGGCAAAATTTGTAAAAGATTGTTCCCTCTCCCTTAAGGTCTTTTTTGCCTTTTTCAAAAAAAGAGTTAATGCGAAAAATGGGAGATGGAAACAGAAAATGACGTAGAAAATATGTAACTCACATGACTGTAATCCCAGTATACATCGCATGGGGGAAGGATTGGGAAATGGGTCTAATCCAGTGTGCCGTACATTTGTACTAACGTTAGCAATCAAACAATCATAGATAGCTAAAACGTTTTTGAAACGATTCCCATCTTTTGTTATTGTTTGTAATGAGAAAAGTTGATTATATCATGGATTTCACACATTTTAGTATGACATGTTATGCCGTAAACCGTTTACTTTCAAAAGTTGTTGCAACAGAAAACTTAGACTGGACAGATAGTCTGGCTAGCTGTCTGGATTTACCCTGCAGAGATCTGAGGAGCAGTTAGCCATAGTCTTGATAAATCTACCAAGGTTTAAAATTCCGACACAAAGAAAGCAGAAGCTGATGGACATCCGGCTGAAAAGATCATTTTGGAATTTCCAGCGGCACCGGAGCAACTTTGAAAGAGTTGTGTCGTGGACTAGAATTGCGAGTAACATGAAAGAAATCTGCTTTTGAAGGAATGAAATGTAGATTTTTGTATACATGGTTTGATGCCTTATGGCAAAATGCCATGCTCAACCCACTACTGGTACAGACACTTGGGTCTGAGACACCAAAGGTATTACACAAAGAACCCACTCAGCCGAATCCATCCGGCTGCAGGCAGCATTTTGTGTTTTGATTAAACCTCTTCTGGTCATATGAAGAGAGTACATCTGAGCAAATAGTGCTCCTCACCACACTCCACTATCTGCTTAATTGACTGAAGCATTTTTGTATGAGAGGGTTTGGGTTAGTTCCTGGAGGAATCTTAAAGTCATTAAATCTATCTTTGGGACATAACATTCCCATCCCACATTTGGTTGGTCTGTAGCTTTGTCATTCCCGATGGTTGTAGATTTCAGTATAGTGATGTAAGCGGGGCCTGAAGCTAACTTTTTTGACAGGAGGCTTTTAAAATCTACCTGCCACAGTCACTTTTTACCAGCCACTTTTTTTGCCTCATAAAGATGAAAAACAGGAATTGCTTTGTCTCTTTGATGATATCCTGTCCTAGTCATGGTAGCCTACTAGCAAACGTTGCTGTAGGACTAGTAGGGGGGCCCGCCTTGATAATCCAGCATAAACGCATAATTTCCTATCCTGGGCTAGGACACACATTCACACGGTTTGATTAAGTACTTATTGGACTTTTACTTATCATTGCACCTGCAATAATGTAGCTGTTCTCAATTTTGGTCATCCTGTACATTTCATCTGCATTTTTTTCCTGCATCCACCGTGTGGGATTGTGTGTGTTCATGTGTGTGTGTGCGTCAGTCGTGGGGGAACAGAGTTTTTTTCTGAGTTTTTAACACTATCGTCATGGCTGAGCCGCCAAAAAAAAAACAGAAAGCTAGGAAAGCATTGTCGGAGGAACAGAGAAAGAGGAAATGGCAGATTGACCGAGCAAGGAGTCCTGCAAGAAACCTGCAAGCCAAAACTGCGTAACGCCCTTGTAAGGGTTAAGCCTAGTTTGCTTCTTGAGCCGGTTTGAGCAGACACACCAGCAACTTTCCAGTAACAAGCCATCTGTGATGGTTGGGTCTGGAGTTTTTCTGTTTTGTTTCTAGCTTTGGTATCCTGTCATTTTCCCTGTTTGCCATGCCTCTCTGTTTCTCCCTTGTTTTCCTTTACCCCTGACTCCATCGGCCAGCTGACTTCCCAAACCTGTTACTTATCTACTCACCTCCTCTGCCAAACTCTCCGACCAGTCACCAGCTCCAATGAAAACCATACTTCAACCCCGGATCCACTCACTATCATCGCACGCTACAAGAAATTAGACAAACCTTTGTACTTACCCGGGTCAGTCCTTTTTTTGTCTTACCCCTCTCTTTCTGTTTTGTTTTCTCAGCCACCACCTTCACCACGCTCCAGTACCTCCAGTCTGCTAGTCTCGCTGTCTGGTCCCCTCCTCACAGCTCCCTGCTCCCTTCTGCCTCCACTTCCAGCCTCTCCCTCTTCCACTCTCCAGCTCCCCGGGCCTCCCTCCCGGCCTCTTGCCCTCAGCCTCCCCGTTCCCCCCAAAGCTTCTTCTGCTTTGCCAGCCCGGCCTTCGGGCTCTTGCTCCGGTCCCTGGCGTCCCCCTCCTCACACCCCTCCTCCCTCATTCTCCCCTTAACCTCAAATAAATCTGAGCTTTGCATTTGGGTCCGCTCACACCATCACTGCTTCACTTATTGTCCATAATCCACTTTTTTGGTGTCTTTCATTGGTAGAACGTATACTAGTGTATCTTTTATTCTTTTGCTGGCCTACAAGTGTACATGTAGATTTTTTGGGCCCTCTTTGAGGACGCTCCTTCCATTGCAAATGCCTTGCCCACAAGGAGAAAAGTGAAGAGTTCAAAGCGGAGCAGTACAACTGTATCGGAACAATTTACAGCTGGCACTAGAGATAAAAATGTAGGATGCAGGGGAAATGGCACTCAGTGTACAATGACAGTCGTGGCTTGATGCCTGGTGTCCCAGAGTTTTGCTTTGAACCAGCACAAATACTTCGTCTTTGCCATGGGGCCACTGAGGAGGAACAACAGTTATGAGTGTGTAACGTTAGGATATGTTCTTGTGGCTTGTCAGGAAGGAATGTGAATCAAGCCATGGATTTTTCTGGGAACTAATTTGACTTTTCTGTACATTTATTGTATTTTGCAACCAAAAAAAAGAAGGACGACTATAATTGGATTGTACTTTGGCCTTTTCAAAAGTAGGCAATATATACACATAAAGTTGTGGGGTAAACTGTTACTAGTTCAAATGAGGTAAAACTTACTGAGAGCAATGGCCTCATTTAACTGAGACCACACTGGCAGAAAGGGTGATGGATAGGTTAAGAGTCTTATTAAATATATCTGAAAATCTAAATGAGTCTTCAGTGTTCATTTTTCAGCAAAATACCAAATGCACATAACAAGTGTGCACACACACAAAAGTATAGGCATCGACAAATGACATTTGCTGTGACATATGCTGTGGTCTGCTGGGGAGCCAGCATTAAGAAGAGAGATGCTGGGCGGCTGAACAGGCTGGTAAAAAAAAAGCTGGCTCTGTTGTTGGGATTGAGCTGGAGTCGCTACAGCAACTGCAAAGAAATGGAAAATGAGATGGATGCTGGTGATCATGGACAATGACCGCCACCCACTACACAGCACGTTCGTCAAACAGAGGAGCATGTTCAGTGACATACTTCTGTCACTTTACAGCATGAGCCTGTCTCTCTCAGCCCCTTCCATTATATCACTTTGTCTGCTGTACTGTCTTACAGGCTACATTAGCCCTCATACACAATCTGGACTATGGTCATAATATCCACATCTTACATCTTATACTTGTTCCCTGTTGTATATTATTCTTATTCTTATTCACTCAGTCAGTTTCTAGGTTATTGCGGAAGTATTTATCAGTCATAGTTAATGTTTAATCGAAATCTGCACTGTTCAATCCCTGCACTGTTCACTTTTGCACAATCACCATTGCACACCGTCTGCCATAGTCCCTTGCCTTATCATGGTCATTGCATTTCTGTAAGTGATTTTTATTGTTATTTGTATCTATGTGTGATATATGTGTGTATATGTGTTTGTTGTGTTATTGTTGTCTAAGCTACTGGATGCCTAAATTGTTCTTTTGGAATGAATAAAATATTCATATACCTATCTATCTATCTATCTATCTACCTATCTATTTGCAAATTTACTTTCTTCTCTTATACTACTAATTATACTCTACACTTCTCCCCACATCTGTTCTGCCTGCTGTACACCAATGACTGCACCTCCTGCCACACTTCCATCAAGCTGAGCCAATGTTTGGTGATGACACTACAGTTCTAGGCCTCGTCAAGGACAATAATGAGTCCCCAGGGGACACTGTGTCACAACTGGTAGCATGGTGTACAGACAACAACCTAGAGCTCAGCGTCAACAAGACGGTGGAGATGGTCAAGGACTTCCATAAACACCCACCTTCACTTCCTCCACTACGCATCAACAACTGTAATAGCAGTGGATTTCCCCTGAGTTTATATGCAGCGTATTTATTATTTCCTATATGCTGACATGTACTGTAGATCATTCTTGGAATTGTTATAGTTCTGTATCAAATTCTCTTTGACTTTTAACTTTAAGCAATTTAACTTTACTATTCCACTGCGCTGGATCATCAACAAGTCAAACTTCTGCGCGCATTGTACATTTTGCAAATAAAGCGATTCTGATTCTTCTTTTGAGTACTTAACTATCTTCCAGTCCACAAGTACAAACAGTTTATCCCCTATCCACTTCTGTTGAGGTTCAAAGAAACAATGAAAATAACTTTCATCTACCTGGATTAGTAGATTGTACTTGTGTGAAACCATAAAAACTTTACTTCTGAAGAAAAAAAGCTTGTGTCAAAATGTCTTCTTACCACGCACACCTACCTGTCTTCACAGTGAAAGCTGCTCATGTTTCATTGTAATACACCAAACCTCTTGACAATCTGTCAGCAGGATGCTGTCTTTTGTGACACATTGTTTAAAGTTACCTGCATCATGTATCCTCAGTCACTCATAATAATTAATTATTTCTCAAACTCTCCTTGCATTGTGATAAAAGAGAGTTGCATCTCCCCCTACTGCATTTGCTGTAAAAGCACCATTGCCAAATCAAATCAAAAGAGACTGTAGGCCTATTCTTTATTAGTTGTACTTTATTTAACCTTTATTTAACCAGGAAGTCCCTTGAGATTGAAATCTCTTTTCCGAGGGAGACCCGGCCAATACGGCACACCAGTTACACTTTAAATAGAAATACAGCATAGTGAAAATCACACATAGAGGAAAGCAACAGGTCACGTGTGGCAATTGCATTTTTGAATTCCATGGCAATTTAACATGGCTTTAAGTAGTCTCTACACTGTAGCACTTGTGTGTGTGCCTCTAAAGGTCTTACTCGCTTTGTTTTCAGAATACTAACATGAACAAGACATCCTGTGTAGAAGTTTATCTTTCGTGGGCTACTGGCTTGAATCAAAATGTAAAGTATTTAAGTTTTAAGGACATGTAATAGCCAAAGGTTATACAGAAGATGTTCTAGGCTACTGTCTGGAAAAGAAAAATAGTGTTACTTTAAAATAAAAATAAAGAATCAATCAAAAATAAAGTATTTGTCATTCCAGTTCTAACTTCTAAACAATTATTTTTTTATCTAATTTTACTTTTTATTTTATTAATTCAGGACAATGCACTTTGACGAACAAGCCCAGCAGTACACGTAAATGTGCCAGAGTGTTGCCCGAGGGCTAATTTCCATCATGCAGTCAAAATTAAATTAAATCTGGTTGACTGGCTAGAAAGCAAGTCTTCTTCTTTGAAAATTCACTGATAAAGCTTAAGACACAATTTATGAATCCATAAGTAATAATGTCTGGCACCTAAGCATGTAAAAGTAAACACATTGTGGGTTCCCTGAAGTTTATGGAACTTGTTTTACTGTAATTGTCTTAGTGAGGGCATATTTATATTCATGACCATGAATAATTTCACTTCCTCAGCACGATAACAATAAAAAGAACTGTGGGCAGATCTCCTGTTTGACTCTACAAGCTCACGTGTGTTACAGTTATGGTGCTCTTCATCTTTTGTATATAAAAAATAAATCCAAGGTATAACTGCAGATGTATCTTAAATGATAAAGAAATAGACAGGGAGCTGAGAGCTGGATGATGTTTGCATAATTCTATCGATCGATAGATCAGACAGACAGACAATTAGACAGATAGATAGATAGATAGATAGATAGATAGATAGATAGATAGATAGATAGATAGATAGATAGATAGATAGATAGATAGATTTTTTATGTAGTTGATGTTTTTTTCTGACTACATCACTTTGTAATAGAGAGTTGAAGTTGATAAAATAGTACCACAAAAGCCTCTAAATGTAAGTTCAGTGTTGAAATGGGTATTTCCTCAAGACGTGAACGCAGCGCAAAACACGTCAGCTGATCAGCGCCATAGCCGTGCAAATGTCACGTGACTGCTTTCAGTCTCACAGTCTGGAGCAGCATAGCAACATGGCTGCAGCACGACCACAGTAAGTTGAGCTTTCTGACTAGAAAACGTATTTCTTTTAGAGGTCTGTTGCCATAAAGATGTTATTCAATATAACGGTGTTACTAAACATAAATATTACTATGAATATTATTATGTTACTTTGCTAAACTCGCGAGCTCGTCTGATATTAAAAAAAGCTGTTGTCAGCAGATGTGCTGTTACTTCACTGTCTGTCCCTGCCTAACCAACCAACATGTTTTGAAGTTCAGTTTCATTGGGATGTAGTGCAGAACGCTCTACACTAGTGATATTGGAGGAGAGATTTTACATTAAAGTATACAAAAAAGATCACGTTTTGAATGGCAATATATGACAAGTCAACAGATATTTCGGTTTGGTTTTCTCATGATCATAGACTGTTGTTGAAGTGTGCTCCAATCCTTAACTAATGATCTAGTGATGAACAAACTTAATCATCTGGTGATCAGGACACACCCCAGGCAGACACCTTATCACTAGATAAAACAGTACGAGAATGCGCTGTGGTAATCACAACGTTGTCTGCAATCAGCAGTAAGAAGGGGACATCTGCCAGAGGTTGGAGCCAATCAGGCCACCTCGGGACATCTGTAATCAGTTGCAACACCAAAAACTCTCTCCTCAAAAATGAACATAATTTACCAGAGTACCTCACTGACACAACCCTAGAAAAAAGTGTCAATAATTCACAAGGTGTGTGTGTGTGTGTGTGTGTGTGTGTGTGTGTGTGTGTGTGTGTGTGTGTGTGTGTGTGTGTGTGTGT
>NC_048407.1:29361377-29367421 GCF_013103735.1 Etheostoma cragini
GTATCCCTGTATCCCTGGGCAATTACCCAGCAGGGTTGTTGGCTTGTAGTGCAGTACATGCTTCCGTTTAATAAAAACTTCATTTACCACCTTAATGAGGCTGATGTGTCCTCACAGATACTAGGGATGAGAATCACCAGACGCTTCCCGATTCTTACGCCACGATACATTATTACTTTGCTTTTAAACATACTGCAATACAACCTATTTTCTTAAGATTATTATTTTTTTTTCCTTTATTTGAAAGAGACAGTGGGTAAACATGTGAAAGGGAGAGAGAGAGAGAGAGAGAGAGAGATGGGGGATGACATGCAGCATAGGGCTGGATTTGAACCCGGGTCGCTGCAGGACTCAGCCGACATGGGGCGAGTGCACTTACTGAACAAGCTATAGGACGCCCTGATATAACCTCTTTTCCAACTTTTTCCCAAATTCAAATGATGGCCCAGAAAGGAAACTTTGTCAACATCTGTTTTATTCATGTGTTTGTTCATATCACTTTAATTTTATTGCTGCAAATTGGGAGAATCAAGCAGACAAACTGACCAACACATATATAATAAAAGATCGATACTAAGTGCCTGTGTATTGATACATTATTTCCACTGAAAATATCGAGATACAATGCTCTATCATTGTTGTTTTTTTCCCACCCCTAACCGATAGAGTTACACCTGCAGACTCAGCCAGCAGTGAATGATACAGAAATTGTTGAGCCATAAACACCATGAGGTTAGGAATTGACCTTTGGTACATTGCAGGCTGCATCAGCTATCTAATGTTGGTTATCTTATCACCAAAGCCATGGCCGGAGACAGAGATTTACAACCAAGACCTATCAATTAAGGATGTCTGTCTATATCTATATCTTAACTCTTTCTGAAGACTGGCTGCACTCTGGTTCACCCACCTCCTCAGGCTGAAATGTACTGACCAAATCCTGAGAAATGCCTACAGAGAGAACTGAAAACACAACTGGTCCCCTCTCTTTGCTCAGTAAATAAACATTTTTTTCTGTATAAGATGTACGATGTAGATAATTGCTCATAGATTTCCTCTCAAAGTTATGATTAAAAATTTTCAGAGAAAGATAGGCAAATTATTGAAAAGAAATGAACATTAGCATTACGACATCAGAAAAAGAGTTGAGTGATGGTAGGGACAGGGTAGGAAAAAAAAGGTGTTCCCGTATAGGCTCGTGCAATTTATGACAATTCTAATCTTGATCCAATGTCCTTCCGTTGAGTCAGTCTTTCTAACCAGTCCGCCAGTGTCTCTAACCAGTACGCCATCCTGTCTTCTGTCTCCCTGTCCTCTCAGACCTGTCTACTGGCTGGGTAAAGACACCCTGAGGGTGTCTGCTGCTCTGTTTGCTGAGAACCGTCGACGGCTGTGCAAAGGACTGAAAGCCAAAGACGGAGTGGTCAGTCAGTCGGTGGTGGTGCTGCAGGGTGGAGAGCAGAAGCAGAGGTACTGCACGGACACAGACGTCCTTTTCAGACAGGTAAGTAGTCTCTAGTTGGCTAAACTGAGGCCGAGGAGGGGGCAAGCATTTATGGCATGCATTTATCCATCTATGATCCCCAAGCCAGCAGTGAGTTTAAGTCCCTCGCCATGTTCTGTGTCAATCCCCTCTCACAATCCCCCAAAACATTCTATCAAGGTGACACAAAAACCTCACCTGGCTTCTTGCATATTAGATTTATTTATTTCACATTTCTGTAAACGTGGCAGGGTTAGCCAGTCAAATAATTTTCAACTGTATTCCTAGTTAACTAGCATGCATGTCTTTATGGTGGAAAAGAAACCGCAACACCCAGAGGAAAACCACACAAACACAGGGAGAACATACAAACTCCACGCAGGCCGACCCGGAACCAGCTGGATTCAAACCCGGAACCTTTTGCTGTGAGGCATAAGTGCTAACCACTGAGCCACCGTGCTGCCTGAAGTCAAGTTCAGTCTTGGCAGTCTTGGTCTGGCAATGTTCATCTTCTTGTTCTGTCAAAAATATGTAGGCCAGCCACTCTGCAGAGAAATCTCTTGTGTTCATGATCTAATTTTTTTCCAACTAAGCTAGTGACTTTAAATGGATTTCGACAAAAATCAAAGAGCACATTGAACGTTTGTTTCATTGTTGAGCTCTGTATTCACCTCTGTGAACTGGTCTTAGCGGGGACATTTTGTAATGTAATCTGACTGGAAGTAACCTTCTCTTCTAGCTGACCGTTATAATCTCCCTCACTAATGTTTTGGCTGATTCTTTCAATTCTGCAGGAGTCTTTCTTCCACTGGGCTTTTGGAGTAACTGAGCCTGACTGTTATGGCGCCATTGATGTGGACTCGGGGAAATCCATCCTTTTTGTTCCCAAACTGCCTGAAAGCTATGCTACTTGGATGGGAGAGTGAGTCACACTAATCTTCAAAGAGCGGTGTATATGGCCAACAGTCATCACCAGCGGGTCTGCAGCTTTGAGCTGTAACTTGAAGAAAGGGTTGACAAAGTTATGTGCTACAGTTACATCTTTTACACCCAGCATAAACATGTTTTTATAGGAGTGTTTGTATCTATTTTGAATTTATTGTAAATGCCACCAAGAAGCATTTAAGATGTAGACTTATGTCAGACATGTTAGACTATACTGATACCAAAGCTTGCTGCTGTGATTCCAGTTCACAGGCTACACATGTGTAGGAACTAAAGACTAAATTGCTCAAATGAGTTGCATCTATTCATATTTTTTTTATTAATTACTAGTTTTTTTAATTATTTATCGTCTTTCTACTTTAAAATTGGTTTAAACTCACTGATGAAGACTATTTAACACATTTTGCTGCTTTCTTTGAAAACTTAACAACACACTGATGGCTGTGCTAGGTTAAGTTCATGACAGGATGTGGATTATGAGAAGTGTTGCAGACTCCCTAGTGCTTGTATGTATGGTAATAAACCAGAGAAACCATGGGCAATAATGATCTGAATATAACCTGTTCCTGACTCTTGACCATGTCACATGTTTGTTCTTCCCTGATCTATAAACCTCAAAGCATCTTTTGTCATCTGACACGTATAAAAGAGATCCTTTTCCAAATTTAGGAGTGACATGATCAACCTTTAACACTACTGGGTCCATTAGCTTTGCTTTCTCCCTTTTTAATCTGTTGTCCTACTTCAGTTCTGCTAGTGTCTGCCAGAACTGTAACATTACCCGTCTGTTATGTTTTTAGAGATTAACTTCTTAAAATGTCTAATGGGTGGAAGTCTTGGTGATGGTTGACTGTTCTGTTCTTTTGCATCTGTTGACAGGATCTTTCCTAAAGAGCACTTCAAGGCGAAGTATGCTGTTGATGAGGTGCAATACGCCTGTGATGTAAGTGTCTGTGTGTGTCTGTGTGTGTCTGTGTGTGTCTGTGTGTGTGTCTGTGTGTGTCTGTGTGTGTGTGTGTGTGTGTGTATAAATGGATTTCTGTGCAGTAACTGAGCCTTGATGTTCCCTCACCTTTCATATAGTTACCACAAAGGACATTAGTGCCTCCGCAGACTGTTTTTTAAAGGTGAAAATTGTTGTTTTCTCATTTGAACTTCCTGGAAAAGCTATCGGTGGCCCCAGATAGTCGAAACAATATTAATTCTGTACTAGGAGCTTCTAGGAGAAAGTGGCATTGTCTATATTTCTAGTACACAGAATGCAGTCCTTGACATCATAGGCTATTAACATATTGATAACTAATTTGTGCACAAAGATCCACCACCAGAATTCTCTGGGGATTTTTGTTATTGGATTTTATTTTTAAACCCACAGCTTGATTTTAGTCTAGTTTAAACAATACAGTCCTCTTCAGACTGTCTATAATTGCCTATTTTTGGAAAATCTGGTCACGTATACCGGTGTTGACAGCAGATTCACAGCGTTGAAAGCCCCAGAGCTATTTTGGAGGTGTGCATGTTGACGTATCAAAATAATATAATCAGACTAAAATAACAGCTTTCACTGGCGTATGAGATGATCCCGTTTCATATAATACTAATTTCTATACTTACACAGAAACCTTTCATGACTCATCGTATTTGTACATCTCTGCACCAGCCTGCAGGTGTTAGATTTCAGAGTCGTAGGTTAGGATGCCAATTATCATTGCAATTAACAGCCAAGTCTTTAATGTAGCTATAGCAGGTCTCAACACTGCAGTGTATTATTAGAAACCAATAAATCATATAATAACTGCCTCTGCATTTGTTTGAATAACACTGTCATCTCCTCAGACCAACACATCAGTCGCCTGTGTTCCATTATTAATGCTGCCTACAGGAAAAGAGAACAATATTTCTTTTTGATCAGAACCAGGTCAAGGCTATTTGAGTAGTTTTTATATAACACTTATACATGGAAGGTGTTATTGCACACACACTCTTTTATCAGATATGTCTTGCTTAACATCCAAACATCTCTCCTTACATTGTTGAATGAAGAAGTTTGGGGAGAACAAAATGTAAATGAATAATCTGTTGATTAATAAATTAATAATGTCATCTTTTTTTTAAGTATCTGGCTGGTGTTTACTTTTTCATTATTGTTTGTTGGCAGAGTTTCTTGATATCTATATTTTCTTTTGGATCTGTGATGATATTTTAAGAAAATTCTATGTTTCTGCAGTTAGTCACATTTACCTTTTTTTTTAAAACCTATTTGTTTGGCTACAGGAGTGTTCACATTGGTTTTTGTTATATTTCAGGAAAGTCGTCATTGCTTTGCAATCCTTAGAGTTCTTCTGTCTCACTAAACTAGACTGACAAATGCATTTTACTCAAGTTAACTATTGCACACAGACATTTTATTTATGCACTAAATTCATTTAAAACTCAAATGTCTTCTAGTAAGATATTTTCTTTCAAATGGAAATGAAAAGTCAGTTTTATTACTGTTAAAAAGCTTGTGGCAATCTCTTGTTTTTATTGGTTGAATATATTATTGCAGCTAATCATTGACTCATTCAATCACTGTTTAACTGACAATGATAGTGTATATAACTTTTTAAGCATGAGAGCAATTTTCCCAATGTCTCATAATGAAGCTGTATTTAGATTTTTGGGTGTCGCGGAGGACCTTTTCTGCAGTGAATGTATTGGGAAGTCACATTTAGTGGTATTAATTCTACTAACAATGCTCAAATATCCCAAGTGTCTCTGAGCACTGAATCAGGTAACTGTTATCTGACATTTAGGCTGTGGGTAGAGGAGTTCTTAAAGTCGCTTGAGGTTTGTCATTCAGCGTGCTGCTGAGTACCAGAGAGACCACGTAGCCACGGCGGCGTCAGCCGGAGTGACCTTTATTCTGCAGACTGAGAGCAGAAGGGTGTGTGTGTGTGTGTGTCTGTGTGTGTGTCTGTGTGTCTGTCTCAGTCTTCTAATGAATCTATGTCTGCTTCCTTGCAGATTGTTGATGTCCTGTCCAACCTGACACCAGCAGTGCTCCTAACACTGGTATGCTGTTGGTTTCTTCGTATTGTAGAGTGCAGTTACAACAGTGCGTCACTCATTCCTACCTGATTACCTGATATATGCATTTATTATGACATCCGATGACTGGCCACCGGACCAATTCTTCATATGGAAGTAGTTTACTTAACCACCTTAAAGCATGGTATTCTGTGAAAGGTCCCAGCACATCTGCCTCACCCTTCCTGATGCTAGCTGCCACTTCACTCGTCATATTAAACATAAAACATATCCTTTTCATTTTGTCTGTGTGTAAGCTGTTAAATGTTGCCACAGAATATCTGCTGTCTATTCAGAATATCTGAATTTTCAACATTGTCAACTTTTAAAAACCTGATTATTAAATTGACCAACTGCTTACAAAGTGCAGTGGGAGAAACACATCTAAACTCCTTCAACCAATTCTATGATGACTGTCCATCTGTCATTAGAATACATCTTTGGCCTGGATATAAACCAGTTGAACGTTCCGTTGTATGCACTTGGTGGTGATTTCATTTGTTTTTGTGTTTTTCTCTCTTCAGCGAGGTCAGAATACTGATAGTGG
>NC_048407.1:29367521-29375998 GCF_013103735.1 Etheostoma cragini
CTCAGAGGCCAGCCGTTAACAGAGATAGCCTTTGACCAATAAGCTCTAACATTAAAGCAAGATTTTACTTCTGCACAGGATTTCACTTAAACACCATGAATAACCTCTTCAGGGGTTGAGGAACAGTCAACCTATCAATGTTATCTGTCCTCTGAAGTCACTCCCCATGGGTGTTTAATATGGCTTTCTTCCTCTTTCCTCATTGTTACGAGTGTGATCAGTTGTTTTTAGAGGTATTTTCTTTACCCATCAGTCCCCAAAGCCATGCTATCTGGCATATTTTTAGCTATAACTTTCTCTGTAGTAAAAAAACTGAATATGTCCTCCTATGTGCTATAGGCTACACTCTCACTGACTCTTTGTGACTACTTTGCGTAAAAAGTCAAATAATTAATCTACATTAAAAAGTTTAATATGCCATATAATGGAGGAACTTTGGTTGTACCAAGTAAAGAGGGTCAAGCGTTTTGAGCCATCAATCAGCTACACACCAACAACTATAATTACTTTGCTTCGTGATTGAGATTAATTTCAAAAGAGTCACCAACGGTTTTATCTGAATCACATGCAATCTCACTTTTTCTCTGTAGATCATGAAGCATGTGAAACCTGGACAGAAAGAATATGAAATGGAGAGGTAAGTGGCGCACTTTTTCAACAGATCGACTTCGTTCATGCCAGACATGTTAGGCCCATGTCTGTCTAATCCAATATAGCTCTGGTAATATCTACAGTATATGTGGGGATTAAACCAGCCCACGTTTTATTTTCAATTAACTTTATGGCAGCTCTGCTCCTGTCACTTTCATTTGCATTGACAGTATGCTGATACGGTCACTGTACTCATTAAATCACTGGTTGCAGTTCCACCAGAGTTCCACTGGGGTGATCGGAGGCTAGTGCAGAATGAATGGCTATACCATTCAAAATCAACTTTTCTCGGGATATAATTATTTTTTTCTGCTAGTAATTTGAATGAAGGTTGGGCTAAAAATAAATACACGCTTCTGGGAGTTTGATTTTTTTTTTTAAGTCGCTTTTTTGTTCTAAAAAGCCTTTTAAAAATGTCAATGATATCATACACATAGTACGGCCAGAGATACTGCTTTACCACGATCTCTGAGTCCCTTCCTTTGTTCTTTCGAGGCATCGACAACGCAGCTGACAGGTTACGCTCTCCCTGTCGACACGTGCTAGAAAGAGGTTTGATAATATTTTAAAGACCACGCCGAAATATTCACTGACAATCTGCCACCACTTTGGATGTGATCAAGCGGGATCTCTGGTCGTAATCAGTCAGTTACTGACCAATTAGCATTCATAAGCAGAATTCTAGCGTGTTATGCGCAACAACGACTCAACCTGTAAGAAATCAAAAAGACATATGTACTCCTTCATTCAACTTTTGTTGAACTTGCAAAAACTACAATCAAATTGAGATTTTTTAATGCCAATGAGAAGAAAGAGACACATTTAGCCGTCTAGCTCCATAGAGTACCATTCATTCTGCCCTAGCCTGCAATCACCCCCAGTGGAACTCTGTTGGAACTGCAACCAAATTGGGTACAAAGGGCATAATGGGGAGTGAGACCTAGACTGGCTTTGCCCTGATTGTATGCTTATGAGTTAAGCCTATGGAGTACCGGACAGATTATTACAGGAGCTGGGTTATAATCAAATGGAAGCTCAATCTAGATTCAACCTTAGTTTTCGTTGTACTGGCCATATTGGTCACAGTGAAATGAATGATAACTTCCTGAAATTGAAATGACATTTCAACTGAGAAACACAACTAACCCATAAGCTTTTTAAAGTCAAGCTGGGAGCAAAACAAACTGCGTTTAGTAAGTTTTGTTTGTTTATTTTAGTAAGATATTTAGCTGTTGTTCTTTTTTAAATCCTGTGGCACCAGAGCAGCCATCAGTCCCACTCATTGCCCACTCATTGTATTTGCAGATGTTTTTTCTCTTCTTCCCATGCATGAAAAATACCGAACTGAGAAATAGAGAGAGAGTTGTGTGGAGCTGAGACTCATTTGGCAAAGACTTGAATGGAACGGACGTTCATAAATATCAAAAGGTTCCGATCTAAAGCTTTAATAAATCTCCAATGTTCATTAAATTACCAACAATGTTGATCTCATTGTGGAAGTAGTGTGATAAAATTTGGCAGTGTTTCAAATTCTCTCCTTGTGTAAGCCGTTGTAGTCAAGCTGTGCAGCTTTAGTGTGTGCACCAGGAAACATACTTCTCTCTATTCATCATACACAGCTTCGCGATGCTGTCCAGATCTATAGAAGTGTTTGATGTGTGTGAACATAAGATGATTAAAGACAGAGTGCTGAATAAATTCTGACAGAGCATGGAGTCAAAAAATGGGCTGGGAATGTCCTTCAGCAAATTATTGTTTTCTGTGATCTCTGCTGTTCTGAAAGTATTTAGTTTCCTTTTTCTCAGTGGGGTTTTGCTCTAAAGGAATGCTTCTTTTTTTCTTTTCTTTTTTTTGCAGCCTGTTCCAGCACTACTGCTACACCAAGGGAGGGATGCGTCACACCTCGTACACCTGTATCTGTGGAACGTAAGGCATAATTTAAACCTGAAAATCAGAAATGATGCTTCTCCAAAGACGCGTGTAAATGTCATGTAAACAAAGCAGAGATTGGGAACCCTGCAGGATCCGAGGAGTCTTATTGGCCAAACCAAGCCATGCCAGAAAGAGAGTGCAACATCAATTTCCTCTTTGTTGCAGGGTTACTGTCAGCTAGCAACATCATTATTGTTAAATAATTTCAAGGCACTGCCACTTATCATGCTGTGGCCTTTTGTATTAAAGTCATGTGTGGTAAGTACTTCCTGCAGATTAGTGGTAAATGGATACAAGCTATTTCCTGTTCAAATTAAGAGCTTGAACAATGAGGATCTGATCATATTATCTCAGCGATTCTTTAAAGATGCACTGTGTCTTAGTTTTCTATTTAATAGATTGGGATTCCTTTGATGCTGAATTGCAGTGAAGTATTTACATTTTTTTTTCCATGGTAGCTTTATATAACTTTACTACCTTGTACTGAGTATTTTTTTATAGTTAAACTATTCATGTCTTTTCAATCTACTGTACATATTGTGTTTTTGTTTAACAGGGGCAATAATTCCTCCACTCTCCACTACGGACATGCTGGTGCACCGAACGACAAGACAATTTCGGGCGGAGACATGTGGTGAGTAGCTTTCAGCAGTTTTTAACTTCCAGCTGTTTTTAGATGCACGCACCTCGTGGAACTGACAAGTAACTCCCTCACAAACTCTACATATCCTCCTGTTTGTTGAAGTGCCACTAAGCATAGGCATTGTAACTGTTCTATTTCTGTTGTGTACTTTAGTTTTCTGCTATCTGTGTACATGTTTGTTGAACCATTAACAACTCAAACTCACTTAGGACACAAACCCAAAGCACTTTGAAAAAAACATGTGACTGAAATCGTTCTGCTGTTTTGTCGCCTGCAGTCTGTTCGACATGGGCGGAGAGTACTACTGCTACTCCTCAGACATCACCTGCTCCTTCCCAGCCAACGGCAAGTTTACTCCAGACCAGAGGGCCATCTATGAGGCCGTCCTCAAATCCTCTCGCACCGTCATGGCTGCCATCAAACCAGGTTATCTTTTAGTCAGTTTTAAATATTGAGTCCACTTAAAAACATATCAAGATCCATACTTAAATTTAAAGTTTGGGTTAAAGAAACTTCTTTTCTTCATTAACAAAACTGCTTTTGTTGAAGGTGTGAAGTGGACCGACATGCACCGCATGGCTGACCGGGTTCACCTAGAGGAGCTTGTGAAGATCGGCATCCTGAATGGCAGCGTGGAGGACATGTTGAAGGTCCACATGGGCTCCGTCTTCATGCCCCACGGCCTGGGACACCTGCTGGGCATCGATGTACACGATGTGGGAGGATACCCTGAGGTGAGAACAGAAAACGTAAAGGGTAATGTACCGGTAATCCTAAAGGCAAATGTCCATCGTAAATTTTGTCCACTAAAAGTGCTGCTTTTGCCACTGACGAGGCTCATATTGTTATAAGTGTCTGACAACGTTATGGAAAGGATCCCTACGGAGAGAGACCTTTTTGTAAAATCCTGTTTTACAAATGGTCTTGGGCGGCGCCAGACGCAGCAGCGGTGCCTTCTACAAAATAGCCCATACATAATCCCATCAAAAAGGAAGCCCAAGGCAACGGCTGTCCGGCCTAAATGAGTGAAATCCTACCTGAACATCCGGCGGCACCTGATCTATTACTGAAATGTCGTCGATATGGACTAATTTCAACCAAACCTAGGGTGGTGTTTGTTGTAAAAGTGGAAAATCAACTTTGAATATAGTGTACTTTATGCTGCTAAAACTACTTTTTATTTACATGGAGTCTAGTGTGTTTAGCTACGGCAATTTCAGGAACGTTTTTATGTTTAAATTAATCTGAGCATGTCAGTGGTAAAACAAGCACTTTTGTGGACGTAAATTAAAGGTGCGGAATTTCCCAACAACTTACAATGTAGCTTGTTTCGCTGACTGCAGCGATCGTGCTTAATGCTGGACAAATGTCAAAGATGTTTTTTCCATTAGTCACTTAGACACATAGCAAAATAGGTTAAAAAAGTTACTTTTTACCCACATCACCAGCAACCGTTAAGGGCTAGTAACAGTCAAAGTCTCCTAACCGAAGAAGAAAACGCATTCCTGTAACTCCGATATTGATGTGTCATGAATAATGGAGAAACCCTCCATAGAGAAGTGAGAGCACGAGAAAAAGAGGCCAATCTGCAGGAACAAGTTCAAGATGAGGGCAGGAGAGAGAGGAAGGTAAAAATGTTGTCTGAACTCTGAACAAATGGTGTCAGGATGTGGTGGAGGATTGTGTACAGTAATGCACTTCTGACAACTGCCAGTAGCTCCGGTGGAAGGGCTGAGAAGGTGTCAGTGTGTGTAGTACTGTGAAGCAGAGCTCAGTGCATACGGCAGCGGACTCAGAGACTCAGACAATAAAATATATTTTTTAAGGTAATCTGCCAGAGAAACAGTTTAAAGAACTGATTCACAAAAAAATAGTTGTAACACTTGAAAAATGTTTCTTGTAGCAGTGTCTGTGCTCAGGTAGCAGCCTCCATTTAGTCTGAGCTGCAGTTTTCTTACAGTATTTAAAAAAAAAATTTTTTTTAACTGTGTAGCTGTGGTTTTAATGAACTGTACTGTTGTCCAGGGGGTGGAACGTGTGGATGAGCCTGGACTGAAGAGTCTTCGGATGGGCCGCCTGGTGCAGGACAGGATGGTCCTCACCGTGGAGCCCGGCATATACTTCATCAACCACCTGCTGGACCAGGCCCTGGCCAACCCTGCCCAGAGCTGCTTCATCAACAACCAAGTTCTGGCTCGCTTTCGCGGCTTCGGCGGGGTTAGTCTGCTCACGCATTTTTCCTAACAGGACTGTTATCTCTTTAGGTCACAACTTTTAATGTTTACTTTAAATAAGTAGTTTAGATAAAATGGCAAACTTTGGATTTGTCGACAATCTGTCTTTGTTTAACCGCTCTTGCCCTGTTGGACTTATTGTGTCTGATCCACTTTAGCCACTAAATGGGCAAATTATCATAAGTGAGGACTGTGATACGTAAACCCTTAACCAAATGGTAGTTAAGGCCAATGTTCAGTTAAAAACTATGTCAATGCAGATTTTTCAGTGACTGATCCAGCTCAGATTCAACATATACATTCTCATGTGCAGTGTCCTCCTTTTAATTGAACCGCGTTTGACTGCTGTGTCATTGCTGTGTGCAGGTTCGGATTGAAGATGACATCGCGGTGACAGCTGACGGTATAGAGCTGCTGACCTGCGTCCCTCGCACTGTGGAGGAGATCGAAGCTTTCATGGCCGACACTGGAAAACCCTTCAGCCCCGTCGGCAGCAGTGACAAATTCTGATCAGTTTCCTACGATAAATAACTCAACGCTGCGATGTCATTGATTCCTGCAGATCAACAACAATGAAAAAGTCATCACTCTCTCTCTCTGATTTCTCATTTATAAAACAGATACACAATCAGGATTTTTATGAAGCAGTTCAATTAACACATAACCAAAAAACATGAAACGTTTCATAAAGAACATTTTATAAAATGTACATTGTTTCACTTCAACTGACAACCTTAATACCTTAAAAGTGTTCATTTATGTGCCTCTGGGAAAAAGACATTTCATTTTTAAATAATTCTTATTCTTATATGTTCCTTTTTGTAAACATTGATTCACAAATAAATGCTGTGAAATTATTTTAAATAAACCATTTTAATTTCCAACTGTCTGCAGATGAGTCTTGTTTTTGTTTATGTAGTTGGTATTTTGTACATGTATTTTTTCAGTACAGGAAGACACTTAAATACAAAATTAAACCACAAACTTCATCTTGTCTCATCTTCAATCAACATATTTATATTATTGTAAAAAGTTGAACTGGTTGTCAGTCCGCCATTGTCCTTTAGATGGAAGAATTCAATCAGAGACATTTTTTACACAAGTAAAAAAGTATTCTGCAATCTAAACGCATGGTAACAGTGGGTGTGTTGTATTTCTTTGACCACTTAGAATTTAAAGATATATTCTCAACGGTTCTGGTATCTTATTCTGTCTCTTCTTGAATGTTCAGTCAGGCTGTCAGTGGCATATTTAGAATAGTGATTCCACTCAGATTGAATCAATTGTACAATTGAGTCATACTGTGCAATGATACACTGCGTTCTCATGGATCCGAGGTTTGGTTATAGTGCTTGGGAGGAAAATAACAGAATACAAGAAAATTCAAGAGGTGGGTCTCTTTACCAGGAAAACTATGTACAAGGGCCAAAGGTTGGGAAAGAGGGACAAATTGGGTTATGAAAAATAAACTAAACCACTTTTTTTAACTACTGACTACCAATTTCATAATTACATGGTACAGTATTGTCAAAAGCTAAACTGGCAAGGATGGTGCCGTGCTTTGTGTTTGTGTAATTATGTCTGCATTGTTAAAATGAACAGTTGTCAGATGTCTGAAGTTGTTACAAAACATTCATTCATTCAACCTTTCTTTATACTCGAGGAATCATTGAGCCAGCCCTCATTTACACTGACAACGAGACAAATTACAAAGACAACAAAACAAGCCAGAAAAGAAGACCATCATAAGAAAAATGGGAAAACATTCCGAATTGGAGAATTAACCTGATGAATAAATTAGGAATAATAAGAATGCAATAGAACGATGGATGTTAAAATAAAACATACTACAGAAAAATGTTAAGACAGAGAAGATGGGTTTAAAGTAAAATACACACTTGCAAGTATTGTCCACCAGGGGCCACTGGCATTCTTCAATGAAAAATTGGTTTTTTTCTCCGCTGACCACAGGCGGGCTCCGTACCTGATGTGATCTTACCTAGCTACTGCAGATGTGCAACTCCCATCAAAGATAGTATAGAAGTGAGATGTCTCACTCTGTAGCTAAAACAGAAACCCAAACACACAGTGTGAAAACAGGATCTGCAGCAATGGGCAGTACAACAAAAATATGGTGTTTTTTGAGAATGAAACCATGTAAACCTGTTCTGGTACAACCTCAAAATACAATTATGAACCTGAAAATGAGCAGAATATGGGCGCTTTTAACTATTTTTTGTTTTGGAGAGAAGACCACCCAAACACTAATATACTGTAATACAATGATGTGACCATAGACAAGAGTGATGGGACTGAGTCCAGGGATTTAGGAGTTGAAGATGATGCATGTCTATAAATTACATCATCGTAGTCCAAGGGCAATATGAAAACTTTCAACAACCCTTTTCCTACAAAACATATACATATCCTACAACAATATGCTTTTATTTCTGTAGAATTAGCCAACTTTATATATATATTTATTTTGGTGAAAGTAACTCAAACATAATACAAAAGTAGTGTAAAGCATTGCAATTCGGATGCAGTTATATTGTAATATCACTTATTACTCTCAAATGACAGTAACAAGCATTCTATAATGTATTACATTTTAGAAGAAATTTACCCAACACTGATTATAGGTAGGTGAAGGCAGAGTCGGGTCAGTCGGTTAGATTTACTCAAAGTAGTCATAAAGAGTTCAACAGTCAGTGAGAGTGTACACTTATAGGCACTTGCTGATTTGGGAGAATATTTTCTGTTTTTACTGCACATCTAAAGGCAAGGTCATAGTTGGAAATATGCCAGATAGGATGGCTTTGGGGACAGATGGGTAAAGAAAATTCTTCTAAAAACAACTGATCACACACGTAACAATGAGGAAAGAGGAAGAAAGCCATATTAAACACCCATGGGGAGTGACTTCAGAGGATAGATAACATTGATAGGTTAACTGTTCCTCAACCCCTGAAGAGGTTATTCATGGTGTTTAAGTGAAATCCTGTGCAAAAGTAAAA
>NC_048407.1:29376098-29400379 GCF_013103735.1 Etheostoma cragini
CCACTATCAGTATTCTGACCTCGCTGAAGAGAGAAAAACACAAAAACAAATGAAATCACCACCAAGTGCATACAACGGGACGTTCAACTGGTTTATATCCAGGCCAAAGATGTATTCTAATGACAGATGGACAATCATTAGTCAGCTGTAGTGTTTAGATGTATTCCTCCCACTGCACTTTTGTTGATTCCTAAATTCAGATTCCTAACAGCAGATATTCTGTGTCAACATTTGACAGCTTACACACAGATAAAATGAAAAGCACTTTGTGTTTGTGTTTGATATGACGAATGAAGCAGCAGCTAGCATCAGGAATGGTGAGGCAAATGTGTTGGGCCCTATTACAGAACACCATGCTTAAAGGTGGTTCAGTGAAATACTCCTAGGCATGGCAAGGCAGTAGGCAGCCATAGGTCTGGAACCAAATTAATTTGGAGTAGCTATCTGTGAATTGTTCAAATTTGATTTCCAAGGTAGTGTCCATGCACAGGGATTTAGGCCTTGAATATTATGAAAAGTACTTATTTTTTTAAGCATGGTAAGATGAATTTAAAGTTCAGGTCATAAGTACTTCTGTTTTTCATTAACAAAACTACCTGTGTGAAGTGGAAATCCATTGCAGGGCTGACAGGCTTCACCTGTGAATATCGGCATCCTGAATGACAAGGTCCACCTGATCCCCGTCTTCATGCCCCACAGCCTGGGACACCTGCTGAGCATCAATGAGGGAGGGTAGCCTGTAGAGAGAGCAGAAGATTTCCCACATCACAACCAACCATGGTTAGTAAAGAAAAGACAGAAGAAGAGAACACATTCCAGTTCCTCCTATATTGATGACAGCTTGTCCTGAAGATGAAGCAATGTGTCATGAGCGGTGGAACTTTAAACCTGAAATAGTTCTGTAATGCCGTATTTGTCCTCTAGGTGGATGACTTAAATCAAGAAACATCAATATCTCATCCTCTGTGATTTGAAACTGAATCAAGGAATCACACAAGGAAAGTATGCTGTAAAGTGTACAAATAATTGGTAATTTTGTTTATTTCATAAAATCTCAAGAAAACCCCTTACTATAAATCAACTGCTGAATTCTGAAACACTGAAGAATGTTATTAATGTTAGTGATTCTTGACTTCTTGAAAATCAAGAATCACAATGGCACATACAGGATTTTTTTACCCTTAAAGATCGAATCAATTGCATATTGAGGTCATCCTGAACCTAAAAAATGATACATGTACAGTACTGGATCAGAGGTACGTTTATAGTGTGTGGAGGGAAATTATAAACATATAATACAAAAACAGTTGAACACTTGAGAGGTACTGTGTGCACATTGTGTATGAAACTAAAAAAAGGGTGATTTGGCAGAAAAGGCTGGTTCATAAACAAAGATTTACTATTAAAGTAAAATCCATATATGCCATACCAGATCAAAATACTTCCATGATTTATCTTTACAATCAAACACTAACAACAGTTCATGGATATGTCAATGTATTTATGACTGGTGAGTTATCAGGAATTGTACAAATGTGTAATGATCATCTTCCACAAAAAACAAAATATATTTGCAGTGTGTTTCACCTCTTCAAAAATACGTTAGGGTTTTCAACCATCTGCTTCTACCATCCAGCAGGCTGTGGAATGCCTATATTCAGTTCAGCGGCTGTGATTGGAGGAGAGCCAGCAAAGGTTTTATCCCCACAGCCAGAAAGGGGCCACCGGTGGCCGATAAACCAGTAACCTCCCTGGGGAGCCACTCAAATAAATAAAGAGGGCCTTTTTCTCTTCAGTTGTTGGGAAGACTGTCTGAGAACCCTTAAAAAGACTATTACCATTCACTCTGTCATACATACATACATATATACACACATATTACATAGGCTGTATTTACACTTCATAGCTGTGCAGGCATGGAAAAAGAAGTGGTTTGCCACTGCTTGGGAAATCAGAAAAACCTACTCAGTGCCACAACGAATGTAACATTTTCTTGTGAATCCATGCTGCATGAAGGATTCACCATCAGCAACATGAAGGATTTGATGAACAGTATTTGTTTCAAAGGTTTAAGTGTAATTTGTCACTGTCTTCAGTTTGTGGAAGTTACATATCTTTGGTCAACAAAGTGTGTGATTATAGGTGAGACTACATCAACTTCATATTACATTGTGGCATGAATCTGAGCAGTGTACAGAACAAAATTAGAACATATACTTTCTATATATATACATATACTGTATATATATGTATACCACCTTAGAAAGTTTACTTCTAGGTGTTCTCCTTTTCATATCATGTAATACACAACAGCCATTACATTGTAGGTAAAAGACAGCTGCTTGCCTTGAAAAAAAAACAGATGGATTCTTTATATCAAACTTGGCGGTTAAAATCCATAAAGTGTTTTGTAACTTCCTTGGTTTGCTACTGATCTCTGTCACCCCTCCAGGGCTCTGTTCATCCAGTGAGTGGATTCCTGTCCTCCACTTTTCTCAGGTATTCCTTTCTCCCAACAGCTGTCTTTAAATGAACCAACAGAAATGTTCCTTCTTCAGTTTCCATCCTTGGCAGTCAAAACAAGTGTTCATTTAAGCCAAGGTTCAGCTGGTCCACTGCCCTGGCGGGCCCAGGAGCAAAGTGCCTGCAGCGGGTATTGAGTCTTGCCCAACATGGAGCTGAGGGCCCCTGGTAGAGAGTGCTAGCTGCGGTCCGCATGAATCAACTGTCCGTGAGCTACTCGTGAACACGAAGCACAGCACGTCGTCTTGTAGTAATCGTACACGCAAAGGCGAGCCTGGACCACCACATTGCAGTTAAAGTATTTGTCTCTGCAGTTTTCATCTGAAACAAAAAGAACGGTTGAGCTTTTATTGCTTAGTTCCAACAAATAATACATGACTTGTATTTAATTAAAAGAGCTGACTAAGAACACATGAAAATAGATCCTGAATAAAGTGTTGCGGGGGGATGGGAGAGTTACCAACATCCATGAACTTCTACTGTTGACTAAAGTTTGGCAGAGGTGTCAAAATTGTTCACATTCATTACTCAGGTAGAAGTATGCATACTAGGGTAGTATCAACTCAAGCTTTTTATTCAAGTAAAAGTGTAAAAGTACTAGTTTCAAAACTACAGCAACAATAAAAGTAACAGTAATGTAAGGGGGAGTTTTGGAAACAATTTGCTTGAGGTACTTGGGCGCACAGAGCTTGCAGCACATTAGAAAGGAGTTGTTTTTACATCCAACCATTTCAAAAACTTCTTTCAGGTACGGCCAGGTATGTAGAAGGTTGGCTGGTCTTCTTGGCTACCAACCTCCACGCTGGTGCTCGGTTGCGACATTCCGCTCGAGTTCTCTTTAGTCTCTTCCATGGACTTCTTTGTACTATGCTACATAAGTTTGCAATTTCCCTGCTGGAGTGTAATGTTATTTGTGTCATGTGCAGGGCACAGGTGTGATGGATTGCGTACAAACCAATAGGGTGTTGGAATGGTGTATGTTTATACTTCTCATCCAACCACAATCAAATTCACACAATCTGGATGGCACAATTTATCTGGATAGGTTTTAGTTTTTTTGAGTGTTTTGTTTGAACAATGACAAGCTGGAATGAAAACAGGCCAATCTGAAATAGTAGTAACAAGGCTATTTTTTAAACTTAATGAGTAGAAAATACAGATAATTGCTGGAAAATGTAAGAAGTAGTAGTAGAAGTAAATAGTCTGCTATAAAATAATTACTACATAAAAGTTTAGATACACATATGTTCTACTTAAGTTAAGTAACAAAGTATTTGTACTTTGTTACTTGACACCTCTGAAGTTTGTGGTTCAACGCCTTGCTCAAGATGCAATTCAAGCATTCTGAACTGGCACAGAACATTACTCATCTACTCTTCATGCAAGGAGTTCCCCAGCTGGCCATTACATAATGCATTATTACAATAATGCCACTTGTGATTCTAAGGTTGCTAAAATCATTAGGAAATGTGAGTGATATTCCAGATAACAGATAATGACTGACCTATGCTAGGTATGCAGGGCTCTGGGTTGCAGTCCTCCTTGGCCGCCGGTCTCAGCTGCTGGTCACAGCCTTCGCTGAACAGCACGCCGTCAGACAGACAACGCACCTCCCGCACACGGAAACCTCCCTCACATGTTTTTGAACACTGGAAGGACAGGGGTAATGGACAGCAGTCAGTACCAGGTTTATACAATTTCCCCCTAAAGCTGATCTACTGCCATGTTTTCTGCTACTTTTCAAACATTGGTAATGTTGCAAACTGAACCTTTTAAGGCCTGCAAACCTATTTTCTCCATTAGTTTTTTATTATGTGATGGGATCCTACTCAAACACAGTATTTTCTGCCAAAGACTTTTTTTTCACGAAAGATGTAGTGCTTTTTTTCTTTGTGCTCTTCTCAGTGGTTTGAAGGGGGCGGGCAGAGTTGGATAAAAGGTGTTGGTACAATCGGAGTTTAGACAGTAAACATTTGAATCAAAATCAAATTACAGTAAGTGAGTTGTTTGGTCACTTTCAGTCAATTCCGATCAACCCACACCATCCTGATTAATACCGTTTGATTGATGCTGAGTGATGATGAATATTGGATGTTATGAATACAGTTTGAATCCAAGTTTTCAGGGGGTTTAAATTCTGTCATTTACACATGGTAAATATTAGTACAAAGCAAATAAAGGATGATTTTTGCCCTTTTTCTTTAGATTGTAGCACTATTCACCAGAGTGTGATGAATATAAACATAATTCACAAGTTGAGAATTTAAATGCAATACAAAAATGGCTTCCTTAAGGAGACCTTGAAAATTAGCATACTATTCTTTGCTATACCCTGTTCTGACAAATCAATTAAAAACTCCTAATGACATGCGACAAGATACTTTCCATCTCCCAAAAGGCAGATTCTGGCCAATATATAAAGTACGGTATACCAATTATAATACATTAGACTACACCACTGGTTCTACTGTATACATGAGCTTTGATTGACACACCTTCTGGGTCTTTAAGCTCAATTTATACTACAATGTATCTAAATAGGATTTTGAGATACCCAGGTTATCATCACTTATTGGCCATGAATCAGTTAGTTAGAGCAGTAGGGAGTAGATGCATCACATTAGGGCATCTAAGCAAAAGGTTTAGGCCTACTCACAGCACTCCAGTCAGTGTGGTACCACTTTGCTCCACAGGCCTTGAGGTTGCAGCTCTGCTGGCTGAGGGGGCGATCCAAGGAGGAGCACTCATACGGTGGCATGATGGTGAATCCCTCATCTGACTTTATCAGACACACCACTGACCTTTGCTGGCTGCCTGCGCCACACTCTGCAGAGCACTGGGCCACAAACAACCACAGCATTGAGATCATATGGATTCAATTACACAATTCAAAAGCTGAGACAGGAAAAACTATGTCAATGTAAAATCACTGTAAAATTCCATACATTTATCTACTCCAGAAAACTTCCCCTTGATCCCAGTTGGACCTTCTGTCATTCTCATACCTGGCTCCAGGGGCCTGTGAACCACTCGATGCGATTCTCACAGAGGCCGTTGTTGCAGACCTGAGAATCTGCAGGCCGCTCGCTGCCACATCCCTCCAGAGGAAGGCTGCCAATGTGGTTGGTCAGGCAGACGATTCCCCGCGTCCGTACACCCATCCCACATTCAGCTGAGCACTATGGAGTTAACAATTTTACAATTCATGTTGTTAAAAAAATTTAAAATTAAATAAAAATGTCTGTGGACTTTTTATTTTGTGATGTCTCAAGTACTGGGCCAAGACCTGATTTGAAGAAAACTAAAAATAATTTGGAGTTAATTTTAATTGGCAGAAGCCTATATACTGTAATGGCCAAACATATTACTAAGATTCAATTTTGCCGGCTTTTGAACAATTCATACTTAGCGGTTCATTTCACTCAAGTCTGAAGTGGATTATATTAAATCATTAAATTTCATTTCATCCCATTGTATTGCCATGATAGGGTGCATTTAAGAGGCTCGTCAGATCTGCAGCAATGTAAAACAAATATACACATTTTTTTCTTCACAATTTTCCTTACTACAGAAAAGGCAACATGATATACACTATGGCTCTGACTCTTCAGCACCCAGACCCTCTATTCAGGAAATATCAATATAAAGTTGCTTTCTCTGTAGCTATCAAAATCTATATTAAAAGATCAATGTATTATCTGAATATCAAAACAGGTGCTAGATCCATGAAGACACATCTAAACAAAGACTAACACTGTCATTAGGAATGAATAAAAGTTACTAGATGTCCCTGTAGGAGACTACAACACCTACCCTATTGCCCCACTCGGTGTAGAACCAGCTCTTGGCACAGGATCCCATGTCACAGTTCTCTACATCGACGGGCCGCAGATTCATGTTGCACTCCTCATCAGGGACAAAGTCGCCTACGTTGCTGACACAGCGGACCTCCCGTGACCTCTGACCCAGCCCACATGGCACCGAACACTAGGGAGACACAGGGCACATGGTTAACACTATACTGTAGACGTAAGCACTGCTGGAGAGACTGGATTGCTGGATCAAGCTCCTTAAAGCAGACAGGAGCTGCAGGTTCAGGTGATGATCCTCTGTTCATCACTAGAAGCCACAACTTTGACATTGTTTTCCCATGCTCGTTTTATGCACTGTTAAAATATAAATCATAGCCGTTTTAATCTGCGCAAACATCAAAAGGGTAACAAAGACAAGAGTTGAGTTTTAGTGGTTTCCTGGAGTCTTGTCGTCACGGTGAGGGTTTCCAGGAAACGAGTTGAGACACCAGAAGTCACAGTGCCGGGCCAAGAAATAGTTTGGAATATAACCCCACCCCCCCAAAAAAAACACATCTTGTCATTTTGAAACTTACACTCTAAGCTAACTGTCTCCTGGCTCTAGCTTCCTAACGTCTGATACAGTATGACAGTAAGAATGTGTTCCAAAATGTTGAACTTTCCTTAAATTGATAAACGTTTTGTAGAATAGAACTAGAGGGAAAAAAGCATGATAACATCAGGGATAAAATATCAAAGATGCACAGAACCTTCTGTTGAACCTCATTGATTTTTTAAAGCTATATGTCATTAAAGATGATGTCTACGCTGACTGAAGAGACAGGCGCAGCTCATGTTTCAAGCTTCAAGTTATTTATTGTCATATGGACAACAATTAAAGAGAAGCAGTCGTTGGCAATGAAGATATTACATCTCAGGCTCTTAAATATAAAAAAAGTGCATAAACTAAAATATAGGGATAATATATATATAAAATAAAATAATATATATTTGCGGTAGACAGTAATTGCACAATAGCTAAAATGTAACGTAAACAGGGATGTAAATGTGTATTCATAATGAGAAGTACAATATAATAAAGATGTTTATCCAGAGATGTAAACATGTAAAAAAGTAAGTTAAAGTGTTTAATGCAAAGCAGTCACATTGTGACTGACAGCTGCCACTCACACTGGTCCATTCGGAGCGTATCTGCCACTCACTGCAGATCTTCAGCTGGCAAGTAGTGGCAATCTCGGGCCGCTCCAAGTGTCGGCAGCGACTCGTGTGGACGTTGAGGGTGCGGTTGGCGTAAATCTGGCGACACAGGACCTGACGGTGTTGCATGCCCAGGCCGCAGGTCTTACTGCATTCTGACCACTCTCCAATATCCCAGCTGCTTAGGGAAAAATCATAAGAGCTCGGTGTTAGGAGGGTATCCTAGGCAGTGTATATCAAGCACATTTATGTATGTACTGTATGTTATATACATTTTGTTTGTACAGTATTAAGAAACCACATATAAGAATAAGGCTGTCACAGGAGCAAATCTTTTAATTATAAAAGGATCAAACTACTGTAATTATGGGTTGACAAAACAAATGTTAACATAGATTGCATAAAGCATAGATACTGCATAATTTAGCAGTTACACTGACACAGCATCTTCTTGGGCAAACCCTTTTGTTTTTATTTTTTTAAAACAATGTACAGTTATCATTTCATAACAGTGGTGTGTATACTATTTAGTAAACTTGCTCTTTGAGTGGAGAGTCTTTTCAACTTAGCAGTATTTAGCAGCGCAGTGTGAGAAAAGAAAAGTGTGGTCTCTCACAAGGCTGGGCAGGGCTGCAGGTTGCAGGCTTCTTCCTGCGGAGTCGGTCTGCTGCTGCTGTCACAAAGAGCATCTGATACCTGGCCATGGTTCAGCCGGGAGACACAGTGAAAGATGGAGTATCTGAATCCTAAAATTCACACAAAGCTGATATTTAATTTAAGCACTGACTTCTAAATCTGAAATAGAATAACATATTAAGTATAAAAACTAATTGAATGTGTTCTATGGAAGGGAATCATCCTCTCTACTTACATTTTAGTTTTTTAGTGAGGATGATTCCATTTCATTGACTGACCTTTACCACAAGATGCACTACACTCTGTAGCACCAGCCAGTTTCCAGTTGTACTCTCTCTCATGTCTGGGTGGCTGTGCGGCAGGAACCTGGTTGTCTGGGGGACGAGGAGGGTCCCACCCACCACCTGCAGGATTGAAGTTTTCTTGGTGAGTGCTGCTGTGATGATATCCACCCTGTCCATTAACAGTGTTCCCTGCTTTTAGGCATAGACACATAAGTTATGACTGTGGTGAATGGATGGGGAAAGAGACATGTTTTTATTAGATGTAGGAGGATGAATAAATGCTTGGTTGGTTTTGGTTGGTGTTTGAATAGATTGATTGTACACAGCTATAACCAATGCTAATTTTCATTATTGATTATTCACCAGTTATTATCTCAATTGTCTTGACTATGAAATATATTAAACAATCCAACATGACAATAAACATTAAGGGCTGTACAGAGTAGGAGTCAACTACCATCTGGTCTGTGGTTTGGATGCTGAGGGTCGATTGTTTGTTCAGAGGGGAGAAGGTACTCGTAGTGGACACCAGGGTTTGGCTGCTGGAAGATCATCTAAGACAAAGTAGATGAGACCCAATAAAAATCATACTTTAAAATAATACTCTCCACCTTCAAATGTTTAAAGAGATTTCCTTCTACAATTATATCTGTTCTGAAAAGTGACCATACAACGACAGACCATCGTTTCTGGAGGTCGGAGTTGATGTGGTACTTACATAAACATCCAGGATCTCATTGGTGGGTCCTTCAGCAAGAAAGGACTCCCCAGCGGTGCTTCTGATTTCGTTGGGTCGGCGGTAGGTGAACATAGTCCCCCCTCCCTCATACTTCCCAGGTCGGTCAATAGCCCAGTTTCCATTAATGATGGCTCGCCCCGATCGGCTTCGGAGAGCTGGAAGAGACATAGCGAATAACCACACAGTCACCACTGAACGCCCTGAGCTTAAATGAAAAGGAAAATATATTGCCACAACCTCTTCCACATAATTGTTGTTTGATGAGAGTATGAGGAAAAAAAATCTCTGACACAGACTTTCTCCACCCAAAAAAGTAATTATAGCTTACGGAATAAATGCTCTCATGTGCACTTTCAAAGAAATATCCTTTAGAAACGTGAAAATATGTTTGTGCTGGCAAATCTTTCATGCAAATCCTGTAACAAAATCTCTTAAAATGTTTTCCACTGATTTCATGGATTAAGTAAAGGAGGTCATTAGAAAAGCATTAGAGCTGTAACGTTAGACAGGCTTGTAAAAGAGTGTTTGGACAACTAAAAGCACATTAGAGATGCACAGTATAGAACACAGGCCTATTGAGGGAAATCAGGGAAGTGGTGAGGATACAGTAGCTCCTGCTAGAATCTTTACTGGGTCTAATTTTTTTTTTTGCATTTTAAAACCTAAATGTCTGTGAACCATCCTCATCGAGTTTTTAAAAACTGACTACTAAGATGGTTAATTTTACCCACAAGTTTGTTTCACATTCTGAAAGTGAAAGGAGCCTTTGCCCATGCAAGTTTTTTCCTCACCTTCATTAAAAAGGATGGGACGGGCTTGAGGGGTAAGATCCTCTAAAGAAAGAGTGTTTATGCCATTTCCTCGAAGGAAGCAGCCTTAGAGGGGGTGAAGGGGAGTGGACTGGAGGGGTGGAGGGGGTTGGGGAGATGGGGGCCGTTCCCCTCTTCCTCCAAACCTCCTGCTGAGTTGGGCCATGGCTCTCATTGAACAATGCCTGACATTCCAACAGTCACTTCTGAAAATAACCCACTTGTGTGTCCTATTGTTGTACCTCTATAAAGATGCCAATTATCTGCATAGTGTGTTTCACCCAGAGGTTTCAAGGAAAGGCTGCACCACAGTGGTGGTTGGCTGCATGCTGGAGAAATCCTGAAAAAGTGACACCGCTCCCTGGTTGATTTGCCTTTTAATCACATAAATCGTAAAAAAGATCTAAATGTCAATCACATTGACATTTGACAATTTCACATGCATTTATCAATTAATTATTTCTACTATGACCTTACATTAACTTTTTTCCCAATGGTGTCATACTTTTAATCTGAAACATAACACTACATGCAGTGGATGGAGATTCCCATTACTTCAACATGTGTTTTGAACTGAAATAGAGGCAGAGCTATGCAACTGATGGAAACCATGGACTGTAGAAATAGCAGCAGTCACGTCCCCCATTGGTGTGTGGACTGTTGTTTTGAAGTGTTGTGTTGGGCAATTTGGCTGTCTTGGCCTCTTGGATTATTTAAACCGGACGTCACCATTTTTGGACGAGAGGGCAAGCTGCGGCAGAACACAAGTACTTCAGCAAACACTGAGAGGCCTCATATTTAAAAATGGAGCAGAAAAAAGAAGTGGGATATCAGTCAATGCCAACGCCTCTGTGATTAGGACTCTCCTTCAATATTCATGCATTACTAACTGCTCAGACCATTAAGCAAAAACCGCTGAAAACAGACACACTTTTAACACACTAACATGCTACTAAGAAACTGAAAATCTCTGTTGGATTTTTCCTCCAATGTTGTTCACTCAGCCAACTCACATGGAATGGATTATTGTGTGAATGCAAAATATGTACAGCATTGATATTTGGCGTCTAGGCTCTGACCTAATCCCTCCCCAGAAGAAAACACCAAGCTCAGTAGAGCAGGGAGTGGGGAGAGACAACAATTGCTTTCCCCTGAGTGAAGGTAGATTTTTAAAGCCCTCAAAGCCTACATGGGGTTGCTGAACAGCAGCATTAGAAGCAACTGTAAGTAATGACATAGCCCTCAGGTGAATGATAGGGCAGAGTGAGTAGAACACTGACATCTTAAGTGCACCAATATAATGAAAAAGGTGTGTGGGATATACAGTATGTTGCTGTATCGATGTGATGAGTGTTTTTTCCCCCACCTAGATAGTTTCTGCTCTTCACCATTTCGGTGACGTTGATCTTGGTGGCCCCCTCTGGGATCTCCACTATCTTGTGGTAGCCAATCTTGGTTAAACTGTGTTTAAACACTCCAGAGACCAGCCTACAGGTTGTGTTGTCGCCTCCACACACTCCACACTTGTCCATCGCCTTCTCTGATCCGAGGTACTCATCGCAGCCTAGATCCTGTGAGACAGAGGAAGAACAATTTTAATGAAGACGTGTGGAGTGACGAGCATTAAAAAGTGAAACAGCTCAGAGCTGAGGTAGTATTACAATGTTGCATAAAAAGTGTTCAATAATATTGCGGTTTAAGATTAATAAAGCTAATTAGGTATTAACGAGTGTATTTATACTGCTGAGCCAAGTTGTTCCTGCAAAATGAACTCCATAAACCCATACCAAGAATTACAATAATAATTTATCTAATTGGCAGAGATCTTGTTACTTTCCAGAAGGCATAAATTTGCCATGACTTTATACTGATCCCAGAATTTGCTTCTTAAATCTCTAGGGTGGAAGTTTTTTGTGTCACATTGGTGGTAATAAATAACAGGAAACCTGGGTACAGTAAAAACAGAACAGTTAACATCAGCAGTCCATAAATTCCCTCAAACGAGCAGTAAAAGCAACTCGCTGTGCAAACAGGTGGTGGAGCAACCAAAACCGGTCCGAGTGAGCTGCCCTACACAAAACCCACTGGGCTGTGGTTATTGCAGTGTCAGGGTAAGTGCCAAACAGACCACAGTGGACAAAAAAGGAAACCAAGAGAGTGGGCATCGTGGGGGGGAGGGACATAATCATACAAAGGCTTTCTGGGATTGGACAGCAGCCAAACTCCCAGCGTTCTAGTCAGTTTGCAGACCTTGCATGGCTTCCATGTGCATTCCCTGTTTGAAGCTGGCATAGCATTGGCATGCCATGCAAGCATATGTCACTCAGAGCTATGAATGTTGGGAACAAACGCTCATAAAAAAACATGTTAAAATATGGCAACTTCCTTGACAACATAGACCATTCAATCAATATTTTTTAGTATTGATTGAATGCACTGACCGAATTGCCTCTAAAGTATCGAGTATTGAAAAATGCCTTGTCTTTTAATACCCAATTTCAATATATTGAGCATGCAGCATACTTCTAACATGTTTTAATATTGCTTGTGATTTACAGGTTGTAGAGGCAGGCAGAAAGAAATCTATGTTCCGCACGGGGCTCACATAGTAGTGGCTTAAAAATAAATAAAAAGATTTGTAAGGTTGGAATTTATTTTTGTTTTATAAAATTGGTATAGAAAAAAGTATTGTTTAGGAACTGTATCGAACAGTTTTTGAATGAAACTTACCCTAGTCACGAGGTACCAAAACTAACTTTACAGATGAATGACAAACTAATTAACAGGAAGTGTATAATAAGTCATAAACACTGTGGTCATCTTCATGGGTTTAGCTGTACTTGAGCAGCCGTAAGCTGACAGAGGGAACAGAAAGAGAGCAAGGAGAGGACAAGGTGGTAGAGAAAGGTAAAGTAAATGAATGAAAAGCAGTATAGATGGAGGTATAACAGGAGAGATGGAGGAAAAAATGGTGGCCAGGGGTTGACTGTGGCAGTTGGGTTGAACTCAAGAGGAGTTCTGGCACTTCACCACTCGAAGGAGCTCACTGTGTTCTGGGCCAAACACCACCTGGGCCCAAAACAAACAGGAATTGCCTCTTCCACACAGGAAATAATGGATGAGAGAAAAAACCATCAAACTAAGAGAGATGGAAAAAAGTAAACATAACACGATAACATTCAGAGAAAACTGCTGCATTTCATGATCGAACCTTACAGATCAGTGAATATATAAAGTAACTCAGAAAACTAACAGGCCAGCAATAAAGGAATTCACAATACATGGTAAAACTTATTTTAGGACATTTTGACAAGCTACAATGAGTACACCGTGGAAAACAAATAAAAATGCAGACAAGGAGGACTGTTAGTGACATGACTACCAATGAATATCTCCTCTAAGTCTCCATTTTCACCATAAATCCCTTCAAATTAAAACAACACAATTGCAGCTAGGCAGCTTTTGCCTGAAAAAGGGAAAAATGTCCCTCTCATAAAACAGACGCTGACACAGTGAGAGGTTATCTGTGGCCACTTGGATGGGAAAATGGCTGTATCAAAACAAGTATGAGCAGTGAAATGTGTCTACCCCAAATCGGAATTGTTAATGACTGTGGATGTAAAAAAAACACACCGTTTTTTTTGTTCTTCTTATATGGGAAGAGCCAAGAGGTTTTACTTCTACACAGCAGGAGGCATTAGAGAGTAAAGGGACTCCTTGACATCTAGTTTTTGGACAGTTGCACCATTAGACAAACTCTGCACACAACACTAACATGCTAATCTGTTCCTAATACATACCACAGGCTGTCTCTGACTAATGTGACTTTAACCCTGAACACATCAAAATGAGGTGTCACTGGTGTCAGGACAGATGAATGTAGACATGGCTCGGCGAAAACCTTGTCACCTCTTTCTATAAAAACTTTTCATGGTGGTTGATGAATGAGGAGGCCGCTTCACTTGGAGACCCACCTTCAATGCTTTCTTCCACCTTCTCTCTGTGGGTGGCTTGTGTCATCTGGTGAGGGAAATCGCCATGTTTTCAGTGGAATTATAACAGGATTTTTAAAACGCCGCTAAAGCCCACCTTCATCTGGGAATGGTTACATGTGTCAGGACGGTAGAGTCAACTCCCAGTCAACTCACGAACAACATAATCTTAAAGGAAATCCTGATGGTATTGTCCCACGCGATGCAGCTAGGATAAACTAATCATACTGCAGCGTTTTTGTAACAAACTGAACTCACACACAGCCAAAAGCACATTACAACGAAGATTTCTTCTTCTCCCAGAAAACACAAGACATTTAGATAGAGACACAGACATCCTTAGAGGCGAGTTTTGGTCACTATACTACTATCTTGTTGCACTATTGTTTTTCCCTATGGGCCTATAATATGGCAGCACTTCCATTCACTCTGCTTATTCAGTTTAGTTTATTTTGAACATGTTGAAAAAATATGTATATATATGTATATGTATATTCTTTTTATTTTCAATCTATCTACTCCTTTTCTTTTTATCAACAGTACATCAAACCGAACAATAACCTATATACCCAAAGACTGTTTGAGTATTGAAAATAAACTCTGGTAGAGACTGTAAACCTTTGGGTCACAGTGGTCACTATATAGTTACTAGCCTGCCAAGTAAACTGGGAGTCATAGGATAAATAGTGTGCTGGGTCCTAAAAAAATAAGAAAGCGATTTTAACAAATTTCTGGCGTCATGTGAATTTTAGGACCTTACAAACAGAAGGAAGGGGCGTTTTCTCGTATTTCGCTAAATCTCTTAAACCCAGGGCACTCTTTCACTTTTTGTATTTCAAAGATTAAGACATAACCCCCATGTCTCAGGAAATGTAATTTTTAGGTAAGGTTAGGCTACCCGCGATTTTTGTTTCATAAACGTAGTCTTTTAAGCAGTATTATTAAATTATTTGCAGCCACTTTGAAACAAGCTATAAGCATGTCTATTCCCACATTCAAAAGACACGGAGCAACATTCATAGGGAATCTTGTTTCAGGCAACCTGACAAATTTAAATGCAATGCTTGCTCTCCTTTTAGCTCTGTTTTTGTCTCCACCAACTCCTGAGGAAAATATCTCTTTTGCTCCATTACATTGTCACGTTGTTAGTTGCTAACTTTGCCAGTTTACCATGTTATTCTTGTCAGTTTTGGGTTTGTTAGAGCTGAAACAGCTCCCTGCTGCTACTGAAAACAAGGTTCATGCAATGAATAATAAAAGAGAACCAAAACATTAAAGTTTCGGCCTGTTTAACCCAAACTATGTGCTTACTATATAAGATAATTTAAGATAATTTATTTTGCTTTTGTTAACATTTTTTTCAAGTTGCCTTTGACTGGGTTCTGCTTACTTAACTTTGTTCTATTTATTCAATTGAAATTCAATGTACTCTGAGCACAATGACAATACAGATGTATCTATCTATCTATCTATTTATCAATCTATTGTCTGGATAAATGGAAGTACACTTCCAGGATTATTGCCTGACGGAAGCAGAGCGCTGGCTGTCCCTCTGCTTCCGCTCTCTTGTCATTCTAAAAATCCCTACATGTGTGGAGTAGGCAGACCTTACTTCACAGTGCTGTGAAGATAGCTCTGGCAGTGTGAGATTAGTGCAGTTTTGAAGGGGGCAAACTGACAAGCACAATAAATGTGTACTAATTACAGACAATGTGCAACAAAAGCATTAATGCATAACACACTGGACTGCATACAACTTCTGACACTTTTAACAATTTCCAGCAACTAGATCTGAGGCCAGGCATCTATTATAAGTTTTACATTGTAGCCCAGAAATGAGTGATGCTTTGCACTGTCCCTTTGATCTGTCTGTTAGAACATGATTGTACAAATGATTCTCAGTTTGCTGTTTCACTTGCATGTGTGCAGGTTTCCTGCAATAAAGATTTAGAGGGAGCGAATAAACCATTATCAGAGAATAAGGGCATATATCAGACATTTGTATCATTTCTTAACAGTAAACATGCGCAAAGTTAAGATATACAGTTGCACATGCACTAAATCCCTTCCCGGCAGCTCTGGCATAATGTTACAGTTGCCTTGGAATAATAGTGTTTTTTTTTCCATGCAGGAGGCTTGGATTGTGGTTTCAACTAGGAATGCAAATCTGAATACAATGGGAATACTAAGATTTATATCATATCAGGCAGGCTTTTAACTCCTGAGGTAAATGAAGTTTGCAATGTGGTGGAAAACAGGCTCTGGTTGCTGGACTTTCAAGCAGAAGAGTGAGTTTGTGTACCTAAGATGAACTCTGTTGTTTTGCAGCAGTTCAAATCTTTTGTGAGGGTTTGTCAGACATGGTTATTTACTGGGTGAAGTGGGATATCATCAGGTATCACAACTCTTTGTCACACTGGCCTGAAGCATCAGTCAAGATATTTTACGCAGATTATTCTGTGACCACAATGATACTTTTATTAAGATGAGTTATTTATACAGCCTTATTACTATTATTATGTCTGCTCAAACTACATTAGTGCTCCTGGGTAACAGACTAATAAGTGGTCCGGTGTCTTCCTGAAACACGGCTGCAAAAAACATCTGACACCTGAGTTACGGGATGAGATACAAAATGTATTTTATTAATCACAAAGCATGTAATAGAGTAAGGAAAGTGAAGGCACCCGTTTCTGTGTCTAACAGGTGAATATTGTTAGCCGGTGTTTAGGGTGCTGAGACAGAAATTTGTGCGAACGACAGACACACATCAAGCCCAAGGCTGACAGACTGACACTGGGCCACAGAGCTGCATTGGATGTACTGCAGCTCTGTGGCCCAGGACAAGATAACTCTTGTTATGAATTGATACAATAAATAAAATTGAATTGAACTAGATGAGCGAGATGAAGATAATGAATTATTTTGACTAAGTGACCAAGCGAATATAGTGACTAAATGGGTAAAGGACAGTTACAACTAGAAGAGTTTGGAAAGTTCAGAATATTGCATCCCTTTACTGCAATGCAGTCTTTGAACTGGGAAAAGACAACACTTGTGTCATATCCAACATTTAAGACAATATCTAGCCTCATTTATTAATATACTTGAGCAGCCCTTGTTGAACCTAGGGCTGCTAAAAAAAAAAATCACAATCATGACTATTTAACATGATTACTCAATGTCTTTTGGAAAGACATCGCAATTATTGAACCTTAACAACAAATAAATGAGTTAAACAAATCAACAGTGAAAACACCTTGAACTGTGACATTTCCCCTTAATACTTTTTTCCAATTGAACTTTTCTTTCTATTCAGAACAAGTGCTGTCAGTTAAACTCATGTTTAACTGTGTAAAAGGTCCAATATGTAATATATTTATTGTATAAAATCCAAATATGACGCCAATGCATCATCAGATATTGAGGAAACATGCAAGGTTGAAATACTATCTTTTCTGACAATAACGCTAACGCCAGTATTTTCACCTTTTGTAATATCCGTTCCGTGACGGAATTTCAGTTTGTGTTTTGGAATGTGTGTTGTTAACAACTGCCCTGTTTGACAGCCAGACCGAGTTGCCAGATATACCTGTAAAAACATAAAGTCAGCGCGCTACAGCTGTAACGTTAGTTCAGTCATGAAAGCAGCAAATAAACAAACAGGATCAATGGAGATAGATTCTACTCAACCTAAAAAAAACTGGCATGTTTCTAACAGTTCTGTGACCAGAGACATAACAAACCCGGGTAAATCTACAGTTTAGAGCCCAAAAGGATTGTGAGTTGGCTAATTGTTGTAGCAACATTGTTGTAGATGCTGCGGTCTCAGCCTGTCAACCAGGGTGAACTTTGAGCCTTGGGAAGAAGGGGACGACTCTCTCCAGTATTTTGAATTTGTATCGCAGTAACTATTTCAAACACTAGCTCTCAGTATTACATATTGCACCTTTAGATTGCTGTACTTTTTGGCCTAGCAAACTTTGTAGTTTTTTCACATGCTTTTTCCACAACTAGTAACGTTAGAAAAACTACAACACCACACCGGATCTAGCTAGACCGGACACAAAACAACAGGCCTGTTGCATGTTGTACATTTTGAGTGGATGGCAAGTGCCAGAGGCCGAAATGGATGCCAATAAGATTCTGAATGAAAAGTTAACTTTAAAATTTGCCAAACGGTTCCATTGACAAAACCAATGTGATCTGTGCGTTTTGTTGCTGTGAACTGAGCTATCATTGCAATACATCCAGTCTGAAATACCACTTGATGGCCAAGCACACAACTGATCCCAATCCTCCGTCTGCCCCCCCATCAAAGTATATTTTTTCACCCTTTTGATTGATGGATGGACAGTCAGTGTGAATGACTGCTCCAAGTGAGAATGTTAATTAACACTACAGTAGTAGGCTATATGCCAACGGTGTTTTCCATTTTTTTTAAATGCACTAAGCAAGCCAATCCACTTTTCCTTGTTGAAAAGCGCATTCAAATGAGAAAAATAAAAATAATGGGACAAAAAGAAATCAAAGGACATTTAGAATAGACAAAAATGTGTGAATAATTGCGAGTTAACTATGACATTAATGCGATTAATCGCAATTAAATATTTTATATCGTTTGACAGCACTATTCAGAACACAAGACAAAATAATCGTTTTTCTGGCTTCCTCTGTTTTTGTGATTATTAGGAGCAAAATTGTAAATCACAAACAACATTTTGATTAATTGTAAAGCCTTGCAATCAACATAACAAAAACTGTTCTGTCCTATGTATACAGTAAATATGTCCAACAAATATTTCCAACATTAGCTTCGTACATCCTCTAAGTATAATTGCTAACAGTCCCAAGACAATAATTTATAGTAAATAAAGCGGCTTATAACCAAATCCTATTATAAATCAGTAGTAGTGAGGCAGTTTGTCTCCATGCAATGTCATGTTTATAAGGGCTTTAACAAGCACAGCACAACGCAAATACAAACTTTATGTGACCTCTTTCCCATGCCCAGGGCAGCATGTCAGGTTCCCACAATATGTTAGTCCACAACTGTCCCATACCAGGTCTATACTAGACATGATAGGAGATTAACATCAACAAGTAAAGAGTTTGTGTTAAGCACTGAAGCATCACCTGGATAATTCCTGCCTAGAAAAACTGACATGCTGCATTCTGCTTGTCACAATAATTTTGCAATGAAATGGAGGAAGTTATGAAAAAAAGTTTGTTTTCTTAGTCTGGAGATGGTGCAGTGGTTAAGCACCCCCTCCCAAAAAAAAACAACAATGTGAGATGTGTACTTCCTGCCTGGCAAAGCTAGTGGGATATTAGCACAGCTTATCATGGTAAATCTCTTGGAATAAAGGCATGCTACAGTATGACCTGCAATCCTACTGTAAAAGTGCATCCTGGGATGGAGGTAGTGCAGTATTTTAAAGCATTTTTATGACTGTGGGGTTAAAAAGGTGCTGTTTGGTGACCACAGGGATTTCTACAGCTTGGCACACGTAGTACGTTTATATTTTTTTATGGCAAACTGCCAATGAAGTTATCATGAATTGGTCAGCTGTGACACACCAGCTCATTTGGAAATGCAATATTGCCCTAATTTAGCTTCCAGGTTGAGAAGACAAAGGCAACATCATCCAAACAACAAAGAATTTATAGTGGAAGTGACCTCAAGACACAATGCTGAGTCTGTAAATGACATTACTGGGATTTCACAGATATGTATCAATAAAAATCAAGTAAGATCATGATTAAATACATTTTATTTCTTTGTCGTACAAAGTGCACACAGTGGTTGTCATGGCTACCAGCATCTGCCTCCCACGTGCTGGGACGCTGTGGATCTTTAACTGGATTTAATTAGCGAGTGAAGCCAACACTGCTTTTACTTCAGTCAGCACTTCAAACACATCGGCATATGTGGAAGCCACACTATCATCAAGTTCACATGTGACATTCTAATTGATAAACGGACTGAACCACTGAATTACTGCTACAATCGTTGTTAAATATCCATAGTTAAGTACAAAATCTTAGAGAAAGTTCCTCTTTTCCAGGATTCAGTGCACAACCATTGCTTGTATGGATTTCTTCTACTTTGGGTTATGTGAAAAGATTAGTCCTTTCACTAAACCCCTTCTACAAACAAAAATACAAGAGCAAGGAGTGAGTTTATCGGCCTTCCTGTAAATTAAATGCTTACAGTAGTAACAAAACATTACTTCCAAGTTTCAAAAGCAAGGAGCACCTCATTGACATGTGTTTATGGGGCTACAGGTTATGTTTAAAAAATGCCCTGTCACGACTACTTACACAATCTCTTTAGTATTTCCCATCTGTGTGGAAGCTGCTCCTGGCTGCTATCAGAGTTTAGGGTAATGTTAGCAGCTTTTTCCTGCTCTTTATTAGATTTAACCATAACCATCGTTACTTAAGTATCCAAGTTAACAGGGTATAGCAGAGTCACAATATTCAGATTTTTTATATTTCCTTATTATACCAGGACTAACTATCTCTTTACTGCTACAAGAACAACGCCGTTTCTTAATTAACTTGTCAGGAAGCAGATTTTCCCCGGGACATGCAGCCTCTAGTTAGGAGCCTTTTAATAAGAGGTATATTTTGGCATTATGTGCCTTATTTAGATAAAAGGGAAGGCGAGAGAGAGAGAAGAAGACCTGCAGCAAGGGGCTCTGGGCTGAGGTGGGAGTCTTTTACCACAATATTATGTATGTGTCCATTAAGTGCATATTTTGTACAGACTTTCTGGAACTTTAACTGGAAACAAGATGAATCAAGCTTTACCCCTAGCCCGGTCATGCATGTACTTCATGGAATATGTGACTTCATCAATAGCTCAAAACTTGCAGATTTATTCAATGTGGCCCCTTTCCTTCAGATTTCTCTTCTGGCTCTGGTAAAATGAGAACATTAACTTGAAGCCTAACAGGGGTTTGTAACCACAAACAGAAACACAGGTTCTGGTGTTTTGGCATGTACTCACTCAATGTTCCATTCTCCACAACATAGCTTTTCATGAAACCAATATCAACATGTGTCAAACCAAAATAGGAACCCGGACAAACTGGGATTACTTAACATAGGAAATTATGAGAGGAGGGCAAAACAAAGCAAGTGACGGCGTTGGTTCCAACCCATTTACAATTTACAGCTGTTTGTGCCTTTTTATATTGGCGGTTAAGCATGTTACCCACATTCATTTTAGTGTTGTTAAAATTATTTTTGCCAGACTAAAAGTGTCAAACTTCACATCAGGTTATCGTATTTCATATCTTTAAGATATCCCACAAGCTGCAAACAAAGGCATTGCCAAGTGGTGAATGTACTTGTAGGTATGAGTGGCAGGACCTTTGACCCCAACAGTAAAAAGAAGGCCTCACCCACACCACAAACTGCCCTCACAGTCCGGGGCGAAGGGCAGCACGTCTTCGTTAAAGACGGCCACGCTTGTAAAAGACTCAGAAATAGCATCAAGCATGTTGAATCTACAGTCATAAAAGTGCATTGGGTTTCTCCTGACATAACTCCTCTGATTTGTTTTGGGAACAAAATGACCAAAGGGTCTCTGCTGGGTGTCAATACTGCAAGGGAATGGCTTTGATTCCAACTGGCAACTACCTCAAAACAACATAGATTGATCACATGATCAACTCAGATAAAGGCCTTTTTATTCAGGCAGGCATTTAGTTAATGTGTTTTAATTATAACTTCTTTTTTTTTCTACTCTCACTTTTCTACTTTTAGCTCTGTGCCTTTTCATTGTTTTTTTCTCTTTCATTCGCTGCATTTTATTGTTGATATTGAGAAAAGGGGGACTTTCAAAATGTCAGTGAGTTAACGTCAAAATGTCAAATGTGTCAATTTATGTCACGTTTATTTTGACATGAGCAGTGCTTACTGTGGTTCTGACAAAACTTTGTGGCTGTGATACAACCTCAATGTTCTGTTAGGGGGTTACCTTAGGTCCTTTTTAATCAGCTCAAAAAGCTGCTTTTGGCTTACATTTTATCAATCTCGTCAATAAACTTTTGAACTGGTGACATGTCTGCTATAGTAAATGACAAATCACTTCTGTTTGGGGTCTTGGATATTTATTTAATGTGGTTAAATAAATATATGCTCTTATATTTCATGCAGCATTACCAATCCCAATCTCATAACATTCTAATTTAATTTAAGCTATTGGAGTTTGAACAGTTTGCTCAGCCAGGTCTACTTTCCACCAAACATAAGTAGGTCATTTATGTGACTGACTTACCTTCCAGCAAATAAAATGAACATAATTCTTTATAATGCATAGCTCATTAAATAATTATCATACAGCATAACAATTATAGTTTTTTCATGTCTGTATTTTTACCAAAATATACCTGACTCTAAAGTAAGATAACCAACCCAGCATCTTCACAGAAAATACACAAGACATAACACGGTTAATCTTATTCAAGGTGATGTCAGCTCTCTTTAGTCTGTAGTTGTTGGGAGTAAGTGTAAGATTGGACATCACAGAGTAGGATGAGGACATTACTATTTTGTTCTTAGTGAAGGATGAATATCCACTGTGTGGACTTCTGATGCTAACATCAACTTCTAGATCTATTTCTATGAAACATTCATGATGACGTCTGTCAATTTGCTTTCTCCAAAGAAGCAACCACTCTTATTAATCTTAATATGTTTCTAACATCTAAGTAGGTGCTAATACAAAATATCACACAAGTAACTCAACCTGCCTTTTATACATTGACAGACTCCAACATTTATATGAAATAGATAGCTATGCAGTTAAGGGTCTTATAAAGCTGGCATAGACATCATCAGCACCTCAGCACTAGTTTGCATTAAAAGACCTCAGGCACCTCACACACCAGCCGCATTAATCATCAGCAAGCACAGGTGAGCTAAAATTAGCTGAGCTCAGCCACAGGCAGCGACAGGCTAATTCAGGCTTGCAGTCTATCCCTAATAGAGTTCCAAGTACATCTATATTGTACCAAAACAGGCTTGTCTCACCGAGTCTACCACTCAGAGGGTAATCTAATCCTGTGAAGTAGCCTGTGAATGTGCGGTGGAAAAATAAACCACTTGGAGAGCAAGCAGAGCCACAGTGAAAACAGCCGTACAGTAAATACTACCAGTCAGTAGATGGACCACAGGGCACAGGGCGGCAATGACAGTCCAAGTTATGAAGTGACAACGTCCAGAGCTGCAAGAACTGGTTGTAAAATGAGTACCAGGCTTACTCATATATATATATATATATACATCCATGAAATGTAGATGTCTTTATCAGATCTACTTTAATATCCAAGTCCAGTATTTGCAAAGAATTGTGAAGAATGGTGACATCAACAACTTCCAAAACCTCTCTTTAAAGAGTCCAACAGTAAGTTACACTAAGCAGTGCATCATGCAATGCAACTCTTAAAGCAAGAGTGTTAGCATCAATGGTAATTCCAACTCTCACCCAGGTTCCACCAGGAGCCAACAGAGGTGAAGCGGGTCTTACCTGTGACCGTGGCTTCCCCTGCACACGCATGTGGAGGCAGACGAGCAGCAGTAGAGCCAGTCCTGACAGCATTCTCTCATGTGGCCACAGAAATGTTCAACCATTCACTCAGGCTTCTACAAGAACCCCTGCTCCCGTCAGCCTCTTCCTTGCCTTTGTAGCTCTGAGAATGCTAAAAAAAAAAAACTCTCACTACAGAGCTGATCTCCACGAGCTCCCCTTGTAAACTGAGCTGGGGGAGGTGCAGGGAGGTAGGGGGGGACTGGGGCTTTTTTAGAGAAGGGAGAGGTAGAAAATGAATCGGAAGGAGAGAGAGGCAGGAGGGAAAGGAGGCAGAGAGGAGAGTGTGGCAGCTACTGCTGACAGTAAATTGGAAGACGGAGAGGAACAAAACCACTGTAGTTCAAATTTTGTGGAAATAATTGGCAGATGGGCATGCCAACAAATAGGAATTACAGAATTACACACTTTACAGTTGGACGTCACCTTCATTTAAACCAGAAAAAGGGGGAAAATAATATGGTTAAATAATACGGTTCAGAGGTCTAATGAGTATCCTGAAGTGGAACAAATCCCACATGAAAAACTTATTTTGTTGTTTCTGCTCACTCTTAAGATACAGAAACTATAACTCAAAAACAATAAGATCCCTTTGCCCTCTATGCCCCCCACCACCAGCACCACCAGTTTCAACTCTGCTAGCACAGCTTCTGCAGCCCAAAAACAACCCTGACTCATCATATGGTTT
>NC_048407.1:29400479-29515665 GCF_013103735.1 Etheostoma cragini
AAAATACAAAGAAGAAAACAAAATGATTAAATACTTTACTTACAACATATTGAATCTTTTTTGTATGATATGCATACACTGTATACCTTACTTGTTATAAAACACTTGCTCTAGGTCATTCACCCTTATGAATATAATGTTGCTGTTTACTTTTCTTAAAATGACTCTACCAGAAACCATTCAAATAAACATACTAAGTCAAATCACTTTAAGTTTGGAAGGTTAATGGCCGAATAATCGGTTTATCTTTACCCTATCCTGCATAGCACATCATATCAGAGCAAGCCAGAGACACTTTAATGAGACAATTTATGGAATAATTAACAGTGGAATACATATGATGTCAAATAGATTTTATTAATTTCATTTAATGAAGGGGGCATTTGCCCAGTGTCAGAATGGTTTCCACATTTTTCAACATGAATGTCAAGGGCTAAAGAATTTGACAAAAATATCTCATTAAACATTTTTCAACCAATGTAGTAGCTGTTGTAAATATATAAATAATAATATATTTTCTTCAAAATTCAACTCCAGGCATTTATTTGTGTTTTATACGGTTTACGAAAGATGTGCTTGTACCAAGCATAATCAATATATAAATAAATTTAATTTTATAAATAAATATATAATACACATTATGATGACAATAATGCCGTTGATTTTTTTCAAAGTTTTTCAAGGTTTCTTTCATATACAAATACCATTTACTTTATTGTAAGTAAATAGAGGAGTATTCTAAAAGAAGAAATGACCAATTCATCACCTATTTATTAAGATATCACGTTATCTGCTGGTGATAGTTGTTATGCAAGTAATAATTAAAATTACAGTTGTTGCAATTTAAAAATTGCACACTTTCAAATTGTCATTGCAATAGTTGTTCCTTGAATGACAAGTACAGTAATAAGCATATACAGTACTTAGCATACAAAATTTGTAAAAGATGTAAAAAGTACAGTCCTTGCCTTTGATGAGGTGGAATGGAGCTTTCTCTTTCAGCTTTTTCCCATTCTGGGTTTGGTCCCGATTCCTCTCAATGGGTAAAGACATTATATAAAGAACCAATAGCAGCAGTAATTACCAATGGAGTTATATCACCCTTTGTCAGGCTGTCTAGAGGCACTCGCCATGGCTGATCTTAGAGCCCTCTATTGTTTGTAATTTGTCTATAAACAATGGCGGTTATTATCAGGATTAATGGGAGACATTAGGGAGCAGAGGGTGGGGTACAGGAACATATATTGTTGCTATGTGCTGATGATATTTTGGCTGTAGTGACAGACCCTCTTGCTTCTCTTACACACTTTCCATAGTCCGCTAGTACCCCCAACCATTTATCCTGTGTAAAGTTTATTCTCAGGTCACTCTGCCATACCAATTTCACATTAGAGCACTCACCCCTTACCAAATGGTTTGTTAGTCTATATAATTGTGAGGCCATACAGCGTTTCTATGGCGCATTCAGATATTCCAAAATATCATTTTCTAAACCAGTACCAATTCAAGATTTTACACAGTCCCTGATTTGGAAGTGCTTCAAAAATGTTGTTTACCTGTAAGTTTAAATTGATGTGATAATTCCTCATGAGACATGAATTGTCCATTTTTGTACAGGTCCCATATAGTATATATACCAGGTGTATGCCGCTGCATTAGTATCCATCAAATGTGGCAAATAGGCCTCAGGGAAGTTCACACAACAGTGAGACTACATAGAATGAAACTGATTAATAATTTTATGTGTTGGAAGTGTAAAACAGAGGTAGGAGCGTTTCTTTACTGTGTATGGGAAGGTGCCTTAGTGAATCAATTTTGGATCAAAGTTGTGGACTTCCTGAGTAGCTGGTCATGTTCATTGATTCCCTTGACTCCTGCCGTATGTTTACTAGGGGACAGATCATATATACCGAATATATCAAAAAGAACTTTTGTCATTATGGTGGGCTTGGTCAAAACTTTAAGAGTTATTTTAAGACACTGGAAAACCGCTTTATCTCCTAATCTGAAAGACTGGACTAATGCAATGGTGGAGACAGCATCTTATGAGTCTATGCTTCACAAACTGACGACAAACAAGCAGAATGGGATGTCCTCTTTGAAATTTTTTTGGACCTACACAAGGGTGAATCAAAACTCAACCTGAGAAAGCAGACACTAAATTCAGCATAGCTTCTTTGTCTGTCTGTAGACTGTATTTCCCCCTTATATGTCTTACTTTATTTTTCCAGTTATATTTTTCCTCTGTGACATGTAGTATGTTTATGCCAAGATTCTGAAATGTATGACCAACCCTGTACTTACATACTCTGTTATTAAGAATTCAATAAAAATTTAAATGAGAAAAAAGTACAGTCCTTAAGGAGGATGTTTTAAACACCAGCTCGCAGATCCCCAATAAAATGAACAGCTACTATGAAGCTTGGGACTGTAGATTAATGTGTGCACTCACACAAGTCAGCTGAACAGATTGCAAAATATTTGCTTAGCAATGATGTCCATGTTAGCACTATACTTAATAATAAATCACACTCTGTGACCTTTCCTAATATTCTGTAAAGCTGTTTCACAGAGCAAGTAGAGGCACTGAGTGCAAGGAAGCATAGCAAGAAACAAACATCTTCACACCTGCAACTAAGACACACACACAAATCTGTCCAACTTCATCCTGCGAGAGGCATGTGACTTTCTCCAAAAAAAACAGTAGTAGACTGAAATTGTGAATGGCTCACTCAATCAGTTTTGTTTTCAGAGTTAGCCCCTCATCCTCCAACCCTGTGTGTACAGTATGCACAGTAAGCTGTCAAAACAGCACAGCTGCAGGTGTGTGGGAGGGGAACGGCTCTTTTCAGCAGCCCGTCTGTCGTGATGAACCAACAAACATCCTTTCCTGCTTCACTGATCTGCCTCTGATCTGGACAGATCTGATTAAGGAGGCATAGCGCCCAGAGGTCACGCAAGGCAAGACTGAATCTCCAGTACACCCTGGGGTCTTTGTTTCATTCAACAACTGGGTCAACCCTGAAGCAACCTGGGCTCCAGGCGCCTGATTCCAGTCTCCAACCCACACACATCAGAGACATGCTCTACAGCAGGTGGGCTCAAAATGACTGTACGCTGTCAGTGTCCAGCAGACACAGACTCCAACCCAGTCTCATACAAAAATATTCCCTGACTATGTTGGTCCAATGTCCAATAACGTTGAGGGGTTACAATAATTGACCTTGAATTGTATGACTGCTGCATTTTTTCCTGCTTATTCTTTTCCTATTGTTTTTCACATGACTTTCAAGATTCCTGCCGCAAGAACAAAAAACATGTTTCTCTCATTTTTTGTGAAAAAACAAATCAATATTTTCAGTTAGTTTCTGTATAAAAATGTGTTTTGATTACATTTCTAGTGGGAAATACACATTATATTTTCATAATATGTTTACTCAGTGAATGTACACTCATACAATAGCTGTCTTCAACTACTCTTCTTATTTTTTACATCATACATGCAGAGCCCTCGGATTTATTTGAAGCACTGCAAGCATACTTTTTCATTTCTGCAACCATATTCACAATTTATAACACATCTCTGTTGCTTTTCAATCATATTCCAACATCTCCATTCATTTCATCCAGAACTGCTAGTTAACTAAAACAGTGAAAGTTAAAAAAGGCAAAAAGTATGAAGAAAAAACAAATTTTTGTGCACCTGGGAAAAATATTAGTCAGCAAAGGCATGTAGGTCCCATGATTGTTTCCTCTGAGCAATGTATTTGACCAAAAAATGCGGGAGCACAGTGGAGGGAGGTGGGTTAATGAATAAAGCAGATTGAGAAGACATTTGGGCTAGGAGGGGCAAGGTGTGGCTGAGGGAAGCCACTGCTCCAACGATGGATAACAGTCTCCAGAAGAGATAGGAAATGGTTTATGTAACTTTCCAGCACAGACCTAAAACTATACAACAGCTGAAAGCAACCACTTGTCATTGTCGTAGTTGACAGGTAGTATTATGAATCAAAGAGCAGTGCCACATAGATGTGTGAAGTAGATTAATCCAGTCTCACTCTGTAGTTTTATAGCAAGTAATTGGAATCTCAGTGATTTGTTGATCATCTTGCTCACATGATGAATATACTGGTAGACTTGTGACACCCTTCAAGCACACACAACTGCCACACTCTGATTATAGAAAAGCATCACAGAATAGCAGTTCAGTGGTGACTCATGGTCATACTCTACCCATCAAATCATAATACAATTGTTGATATTAATGACACATTTTCAGAGTCAAGAATTATAGGATGTGGGATGCCACAGGGTAGTTTTCTGGTGCCCTTTATTATTCTCATTAATATGACTTTAAAGCAGATGCCTAATGCAATCTTTTTTAAATGGTGTTGAGAAAGTAGTATATAAAGAATAAACAGTAGTTGTGAATACCCTCAGAGAGGATCTTAGAAAGATAATAGATTATCCCTACTTGGGAAAAACTAAAACACTTATTTTTGGTTCTGAAATAAAACAAGCAAAGTTACCAGGTGTTATGGTAAAAGTTGAAGAGTTCCCTACAACTGCTAAATATGGTGTAAATGATCAATTTAGTTTCTAGCCAAAAGAACATATATATATGGTGTTTGTCTTTCCTTTTGAAATATGTTTGCAACATAATGGGATATGGGAATGGGATAAAGGCTTAAACATTTGGTATCACCATTTTGTACTCAACTGAAAATAGATCACAGACAAAGACTGTTGCCTGTTAACGCTCAAAAACCTGTTTTTTACTCAATAATCGTGTAACACAAAATTGTGACTGACAAGACAATGAACACATATGCCAAATAAATCTGAAGTCTTAACTCATTTGTTTTTGGTGTTTAATATCTTTGAACACCTGCTGTAGGCCTGCCTTTTGTTGATAAAGCTATTAGACGCCATCAGATAAGAATCTGATTTACAATGGGGTTTGACCCTGAGCAGCAGGGAACCTACAGCCTCGACACACTCTATTATACACTCTTAGTAACAGATTTACACACGTACAAGCGCACACACGCACGCACGCACGCACGCACGCACGCACGCACACACACACACACACACACACACACACACACACACACACACACACACACACACACACACCAGCTTCTTCTAGTTCCAACACAGGCTGAAATAGAAATACACAATTAGGCATTCATAATTCATTACTTTTATTATGCACATAAAGTGTCTCACATACCATTCTCAGACTTTTGTACCAAAAGTGCAACATACACTGACACACACTCACACCTACGTTTCTTATCTTATTATCAAATGACCCTAAAACCCTAGTGCCCAGTGAGCGCTGACCACACATTGAGTGCTCCAGACATTCCAAACAAACCGATGAGGCATACAATTTGCTAAACTGTCTCCTCAATTGACAGTCACACAGACAGCAACCAATCACTGTCAACAGCTGTTTGTCAGAGGAAGACCTGTGTGACCACTAAGAGCTAAAAATACAACCTCGTATCTGTATAGTGCACCCTCATAAATAAGTCTCCGAGACCGGACACTGGGACTGGCTGCTCTTTGCCCTTAAAACACACTCCACTGCAGAGCTCAACGTGTTGTGGGTCAGCCACGTGGGTCACTATACATCAACTGTCCCCGAATCACCATCATCCATCCATATTATCAGCTATTATCTGTACACATGATTAGTCTCCACACAGAACCACACATCATCATGATATCGTGAGTCAGCACATTGTGAGTAGATGCCTAATGATCATAACAAGGCTAAAGACTCCCACAATGTGAGAATGGAAAGGATTCACAGAATAACGGATAAAGCAGAACTAAATACCCATAATAACAAATGTTGAGCATATAAAAAAAAAAATCACAGTCAACTTTTCTAATGTTTCAGATGTTGCTACATTTGGGCACAATCTTCCTTTATCTGCGCTGATCCAGCGAAGGTATTTTGGATGGTGATTAAGACTAAGAAAAAAATTATAAGGATCTGATGCTTCCTTTTTTCAGCTGACACCAATATTTGAAGGCACTGGCCCAGCTGTTGTTGTGCTGCCAGAATATGACCGGGAAATGGAAGTTCAACACCAAGCTGAACACTGGCTTTCTTTTTACTAATCATAAAGTCCCCTAATAGTTTTCAGGTTTCTGCCTAAAAGGAAGTTTTTCCTCGCCACTGTCGCACTGTTGCTTGCTCTGGAGGAAACTACTAGAACTGTTGGGTCCTTGTAAATTCTGGAGTGTGGTCTATCTGTATAGTGTCTTGAGATAACTCTTGTTATGAATTGATACTATAAATAAAATTGAATTGAATTGAATTGAATTAATAGTCCCATGTGGTATCATGCAAATATAACCCAGCTAATGTACCAAAAAGCCTGAGAGTAATGACTGCCCTTCATACAAACATTCAAATAAACTAGTTACATTTTTTTTGTATATTAACAAACAGGACTAAGAGGGAATTAAGGCAGGACTAAGGAGAACATACTCAGAGGAAATTACCAGACCACGTAAAAAAACAGGATATAAACAGAGGAACCAGCAGTGTTGGAAACACATCAAATGGAGATCCCATCAAATGCAGACACTCTACTGTTTCACAGCTTGAAGGAGGCCCCATTCACAAGGTTAAACACTCCCCTTTCTCCTAAACAAAAACCTTTATGAGCTGTAGTGGTGCAGAACAAGTGTCTGACCACCGAACCCAGAGCACTCAAGCCTACCGGAGTTCAGAGGTCACACAGAGCCAGTTAGGGCTGACATGGTCCAGTAAGAGCCAGTAGGAGCGTAAAGGACCCATTAAGATCCAGGAGGTTTAGGCCAAACTAAGACATCAATCTGTCATCTCCCTCACGTGTTACCTTCTCAAACACCATTTGTCTTCTCCAGTGTTGCTGCTTTTTCTCTGAACCTGAACTTTGACTCCCTGTGGGAGCTAGAATGAACAGTAGGCCCATCTTCATTCAAGGGATACATTAGGTATCACAGTTCTATATTTGTCTTCATTTATGTTTTATGTTTGATATGTCCATTTCCACTCTACAGAGAACTCCATCAGAACACACTTACCTTTGCACATGTGCTCAACTGTTACACTATCACTCGATGATGATAATTACTTGTAATTGCAAGTCTCAGGAAGTTCTGTTAGATAACCTTTGTTGACAAACTGTTAAAGTTTCATTTACAAAAGACCAAGATCTGATAATGTTGCAAGATAAAAGGTTGGTAAACATCCAACCTAATTTCAATTAATCCTGAGAGGAGCATGAATGTCTACACCAATTTATGGCAATCCAGCCAATAAATCCATACATTTCACTAAAAACTACAAATTTCAATTTCATGTTGGCACTAAAGGAGAAGTCAAATCAGGGGACCATCCATGTCATTAGGATATCATCCACATCATAAGGATTCATCATCTGGGTACCATGAACATCTGTACAAAATACAGATATTTAATTCTCAAAGTGATGGGCTGACTGATCACCCCACACTGTCATCCCAGCTTGCATTGCTAATGCAGGTCAATAGAAATGAATGCAGTATGAGTCAAAATTCCTAGACTGATATCACAAGTACTAATTCTAAAGGCAGCATCTATCTTTCCTCAGCAAATACCCATCATAACTGTTATTGCACATGTCCAATAACTGACGACAGGCCCTGCTGACATGATAACCATCTGCAGTGGGTAATGGTGGGGAACACCCTGTGAGCGTGCAGCTCGGCCTTGTCGTGACAGAGATGGGATTCAGGTATCTACACTAGTCTTCACCAGACTGGTTATATATCAAAGCAGTCATCTCCCTTTTAACAAGTCAGTCTGTCCACCTCAGCGGGGAATGCATAAAACAGATGCAGCTGTCAGAGGAGAGAAGTGAGGAGTGGCCTAGGATGTTGTTTGATGAGTTTGGGCCTGAGACTCGCTCTGGGTGCTGGGAAACATGCCAGTCAGGGGATGACTGATGCTGAGACCTCAACACTGCACTGGGTCAGACGTAGCCTCATTTTTATCTGTCATGTTTGTCAAAATCCATGTCGAAATCTGGTAGTTAAATGTTGCACTGCTTATCGTTGAGCATTAAGACTGATATAACCTGAAATAAAACATGCTACTTTTTATCATCAACGTGTATTAACAAGATTTCAACTTCGCTTTCATAACCGTTTTTCGTTTTCTTTCATCATCGTCTACCACCTAACTGTAAAGAGCAGAAGGAAGTAGTGCAAACCAACTACTGGGTCTAGAGAAGTTCAAGCTACAGTATATCGATTTCTACCCTTAGCTATGCCCACTACCGCCAGCAGAGAAGTGTGGGGTCAGTGATCGGCATTTAAAAATACACACACCCTTCTCAAATGCACTTCCTTGGTATAAAGAGAGAGAAGTCGCAGCTGAATGGAAATCCCACCAAAAAGGGATCTTTCTTTCCCTGTTCATCTGAAATGAGTAACCACATCCAGGGAAGTTTCAGGGCCAAGAGCTGGCTAGTTCAACATGTTCATATTCACGTGTGATTAATAGGAAATGTTCAGCGTTTCAAGACAAATTTGGGTGATCCAAAAGAATTAAAGGATCAAAGGATATCTAGATATCAAATATACTTGACATAACTCTCAAAAATCATAGATATTAATAATCCTATAATTTAACTAAAATTACGTAGTACTCAATTCCTACTGATTTGGGTGATACCCTAATTTTTCAGCTAGCACCATCAGATGTTGTTTTAGCTTTTAGTAAAACATCTTGACTATGAAGTATTGAATAGATTGTAGTGTTAATTTTGTCACCTATTTTTAATTTAATCTTAGTCTTATGCCAAATGTCCCTTTGTCAAGATTTAGTTGTCTAAAAGTCTTGTCATTTTAGTCCAGTTTTAGTCAAAAGAGAACTCAGGTACCTTAGTCAAGTTTTAGTAAAAACATTTTAGTCTTTTCTTTTAAATAAATTATTTCTGAGATTATTTGTGATAAACACTTCAGTCAAATAGTGTTCCACACATCTCAAATATTGGCATGATTACCTGACAAAATATACCTGTTGAATGATTTTTGTTGAATGCAACTTTGTTAAACGCGTCTGGATTTATATCGAGCTGGGCTTCCTCCCGTTTTTGTATGTTGGTGCGCCTCGTCATCGTCTCGCCTTCGTCACGGGAAAAAAGGTTGTTGATGAACATATTTAGTCCTGTCTCGTCTGACAAAATAAACACTAATAGATTGCCATTTACTTTCATGTTCCCCTCATGATGAACTGCAATCACTGTGGTGATCATCAGGATCAAGTGAAATAGAACTAATGACATTCCCATTAGCCTCAGCTGCACTTTGTGTTTAGTGCTCTAATCTAAAAGGTCTGCATGCTGACATGATAAAACGAAGATGATGAATATGGTAACCATTTTACCTGCTTATCATCAGTATGTTAGCACTCTCATTGTCAGTATGTTTACATTTATCTCAAAGCGCTACTTCACCTACAGCCTCAAAGAGCTGCAAGCAGGGCAATAGACTCTTGATTTTGTTAAGATATCATTAAACTACTGTACAGAGGCCACAGACAGTGAGAAAGGAACTAACTTCATCCAGCACAAAGGGGAAGAAATAATGAAGATACTGTAAGAAATCTGCCCAACAATAAAAGTCATAAGTGTTGAGACAACCCCTCTCGAAAACTATATTAAAAAATAAAAAATGGTTTGTTTTCCAAATCATAAGGGAAAGCAAAATGTAGCATGCTACTGAAATCTGTGTGGGCACTCTGGACAGTGCACCAACATGGAAACAACCCCTGAAACACGCCCACTTTCTAAACTGTGCAGACCTTTTTGATGGACAAGAGCAATGAAACCTTTTTGTTATAGGTCAAACTGCTAGCAACCATGTCACCCTCACTCCATCCCAGCTCAGAAAGTGCAGGGCAAGCATTGGGGGTGCCTTTACAGCATAAAAGCTGGACAACTGTCCAGGCATGAGATGAGGAAGAAATCATATCAGTCCTCCATCAGACAAAAGCTGTAGCGCTGCTACAGTCCAAAACTATAAGGTACATTAGTTACATAGGTGCGAGACTTAGCCCAATATGAGGGTGTCACTGTGTCAGATTTAAAAATCTGAGCTGTGCATCTAAAGTGGCACCAAGAGCCAAAGGTCAAATTGACAGAGCTGGGTTGTTATTCATGCAGCATGAAAGGTGTCAGGGAGAAGTATCAGGGACCACACAAACTGTGGGCTGTAAAATAGAAGTCAGTGTTTCCACTGTAATCAACACCAGAGCGTCAAGGTAATTGAGCCACATTTCCCTCTAAAACCAGAGTACATTCCAAATGCTTTCAATTTATTTTTCTTGTGATTAAGTATCTAAAATAAGATCATTGCCCCAACCTGCAGCCAAGAACCAAGTTAAGCATTTATTATGTTAGCCTCTGGAAAATGCCATAAAAGTTTTTATGTGTGCTTTCAATAACTGTACAACAGTAGGTGTATACTAGTAAATTAATATAAATTAATTCTTTAAATGTTTGATTTGAATAAAATATTTACACCTATCATCACCTATCACCTCTATTTGTACAAATAGGAAAGGTTCAACATAATCCTTTTTCTTCAATAAAAATGCATACAGTTGGACAACTAGTTGTTTCTTAGTCTCGCTTTGCCGGACACTCCTCCAAAGAGCGCTGAAGGAGAGTCTGGATACTCCACATAGCATTCGGGGATGGGAGAAAAATGTGCTCTGGTTTAATGGCATTGCTTTAAACCAATCAGAATTGTCATGGGCAGTGCTAAACTCCGCACAGAGCCGCTGCAAAATAGTTGTGCTAGAGAAAACTCAGATTGGACGATTGGATTAGCTCGCTGTCTCATTTTACCCTGCAGAGATCTGAGGAGCAGTCAACAATAGTACTCATTAATCCACTGAATTTCCTGCAGCAAAGAAGTAATCCTGGAGGTAGAACGTGAAGATAGACTAGTTGTTTCTTGACAATGTCAATGTGTTTTGAGCTTCCACAAATATGTACTTCAGTATCTCTGTGCTGTTCAAGGACAGGCTCTGACCTGTTTGAATAATTAGAAATACATTATAGTATGGTTTGGCTCTGATCTAAATCAGAGGTAATAGAGTCCTTGGTATTTCAGGGTATATCACTACTTAGTGCCTCAGGGACAGTGCACCAGCTTGTGCAGCAGCTGTGTATGAGATACCCACCGAACTGTTGGGTCCTTGTAAATTCTGGAGTGGGGTCTAGACCTACTCTATCTGTAAAGTGTCTCGAGATAACTCTTGTTATGAATTGATACTATAAATAAAACTGAATTGAATTGATCTTTATAGTAAAGAAGTGTTTTAGTTCTGTTAGTTCAGACTTAAATAGACAAGTGTTGAGATGATATTAACATCTCTTTGTCACTGTTACTGGTCTGGAAAATAGCCAAAATAAATAGGTTGAGGCAAAAGAACGTATAACGTTTTTGTAGGAAATGTGACAAAGAAACCAGTCAGTGAAAAGTGGACTTTGACTTTGTAAAGAGACGTATTGCTCTGACATCTAAATAAACAGAAATCAAACTCTGTCATGTCAGCAGGGACCAAAAAGATGTTAGAATGAATAGCTGTAGATGCGGGGAGTAGAAAATGCCTTTCTACAGGGCCCATAATGTTGTGCTATGCCCCTGACTCCATCCTCATGTGGGGGGTCCTCTGTTTAAATGGCTGGAACAGCTGAGAAAGCTGGGAGAGTGATGAGAAAACTTTTTGAAAAATCTGCCTGAAAAATTGCTGATGAATCTGAATCCTTAAATAATCAGCCAGTGGTTTGAGTCGGGGAAAAATAATTAACACTTGCAGAAACATTTTTGTGTAATTCCTACTTTCAGACTCATGAATTACAACGTAGTTTCCGTTATAAAAACAAATCAACACTTCCCACGCAAAGGATCATCATGTCATGTGTGTTAACAGTGGAAATGTGATCAAGACCCAAATGAGAGATTAGAGGGCTTTCTAACTTGATTAAATGTTAATGTTGAGATTGTTTCCGGATTACAGTGCATGGGAAATACTCAGGGTTAACAGAGCGAGGTCAGCACAACCAACTGGAAATGAGCTCCTTCTCCAACATATTTCTTCTAGTTAAACCCTGATTAAAAGAATGTCAAAGTGAATCCAGCGCACTCAATACATAGCTAGCCAAGCCGGCTAACACAGCAACTTATGTTTCTCCAACTCTGTGCTACCAGGTATGATTCCATGGTGTGTATTAAATACAGGGTCAGAAGTAGAAATATGTCCTATATTGAGATCCCAGGTCTCCTGCTTAGGCCCAAGGGGGTAGAAACCTCCTCCTGACCACCACTTTACTCCTCCACATCACATATAAAGAATCCTCACTCTGATGCCATGCTGCCCTCTGCTGGTCCCAGCCATTGCTACATACTGTACCTACAGTACATGCTAGTCATTCTAGAGATCAAGTGTCCAGTTCTTTTACATCTTTTATAATCAACTGACTATGTCATGCCATTTAAATAATGTACTGGGTTTATTTATAATGTTTGGGTTAGGATTAAACCTTCAGATTGGGTTACTATTAGTGTATGGTCATGGTTTACTTACTGAATAGAGACAGAGATATAATATACTGTATATAATAGACAAATGACTCATTGTCAAACATGAACCATATTCCAAGACTGTATCATGGAACCATCCAAATAAAGTGTTGACCAAAATATGTGTACCATCTGCTCATTCATGATGCAAATGTGGATCAAATTAGTGATCTCCTATCGATTTTGACATTTATGTCCATGCTAAATAACGTACATGTAAGTACAGTAAACTTACAGGATCTTAATGCATCCTTCATGTCCGCTTATTAATTGCACTTAAATTGACAGAAAACTTAAAGAACGCTATTATCCAACATTGTCAACTTGTAAAAACAAAGCTTAAGGAAGCTCATGTTTGCATTTTCTGCAAAACATGTGAATGTATTTTTTTGTGGTATACATATTCAAACACACCATGAACCTGGTAGAAATTGGCAGAGTCATAGGGTAAAGGAAGTAAAGACACTGGCTTGTGACTAAAAGGCTCAAGTAAAGAAGGGTTTAGGAAGTGGCCTACCGAACACTTTCCCGCCACGCAGAGAGAAGTATCATTCAGCCCACATGGTGTCCCATCGATCACCCTCTCCGACTGTCGCACGTAGAACCTGAACCCTATAGCCCGGCAGTTCAGTTCACAATGCTGATCCCCAGGAACTGAAAGGAGATTAAGGAGGCTGTGACAATTCACGACATTTTGATAACATATATATTTTGTTACATCAATCAACATAGTTACATCTAGTCTGTCAATACAATACTTTTATCATGTGTCAACATTAACAACATTGCTACCCCTCCCACCCTCCTAACTCCCACTATATATATATATATATATATATATATATATACTGTATATATATAAAGATGTCAGTGAAAAATCACATAAGCAACATTGTGTCACCGTGTTACCAATAGAACTAATACACAGGTCTGCCACTCACCCTGCTGCTGCCTTAAAAGAACTTTAATTAAAGTCAGTCAAAGCACTGAAAGAACATTTGATTAGGCAACAAATAAAAAAGGGGAGAGAGAGGAGGAATGACATGCACGTTGGAGTCAAACCTGCGGCCGCCACGTCTAGGAGTAAACCTCTATATATGTGCGCCCACTCAACCAACTGAGCCAACTCGTCAACACCACAAAGGATTTTGACCTTTATATTTACTCAATATTTTCTTCAGGTGCTTTATCAATCAGATATACTATTAGCCCAAAAGCAAGGTATTTCTTAAACAGATGTAAAAAAGTATGTTAAGCATTGTTCAAGATGGGTGTCAAATAATCCCAACTCGACCTCTTACATTTACCTGAGGTCATTTAATCTTTACATCTGCATTACCTGTCAGTCAAGGACTACAACACAAAGACAGAACCTCAAATACACACATGTTTGACAGGATATTAATCAGGAGACTGTTATTTCCATTAGTGTTCTTCTCAGAGAAATGACATTTGAGGAGTTGTTTTGACTGTTGCCTGGATACTTCAAGTGAGTAAAGTCAGAGAGTTTGTATGGGTGAACATTTATCAGGGAGCGTACAGACAGGTGACGTACAGCAGTGCTTACATCGCTACACACCTTAGTTCATATAGGTCAGGCAGTTGAAGATGTAACTGACAGTGAAAATGTCATTAATTATGAAATGTGTGCAACCTTAAGATGAAGTACTTATAGATTATCTTGGACTAGGCAGGGGCAGGGCCTTGTGGTTACACATGTTCTGTCACTTCTATACACATTTTTATAAACAGACTGAATACTTGCTGGTTCTTTTATGTTGTTATGTTCAGTTTTTTCCTCTTTTAATCTCATCGTTTGCATCTATTGGATTACACGCATTTTCTGTATGTCCCCTTGAAGATGAATTGTAATAACTTTGGTAACATAATCATCAGGTCCACACATTAAATTGTCCATTACTTAAAGCAAAATGCAACCTAGGGTCTGCTTTTCATTTAAAAGCATAACTAGGACGGAAGCACCACTTTTACGATTTACTGTATTTTCGTTTTCAAAATCACTGTTTTTAAAACACTAAGAAGGCTTGACACAAATTGAAACTTTGCTCAAAGTACAGTTTGTGTACAGAGATAGTTTTTTAAAAAACAGAGGTGGTGGCAAGCGGAAAAACCAACAGCTACAGTGAGTTGTTAAAACCTTTCTTTTTATGAAACAATGTTCTCAATGCTGTTCTCAATGCTGGAGTTCATGTGTAGAGCCCCTGGTGATACTTCGAGTAAAGTGTTCTGTTGTGTTGAGCCATCTTAGTGTTTAAAAAATAGCAATTTTGATTCTATCATAAAAGTGCCCCTAGCACTCCATCAAAAGGCCATTTGACTGAAAACTAAAATAAAGTGAATCTTAAAAGTGGCGCTTCTGTCTTAATTATGCTTTTAAATGAAAGTTTGACTTGGGTACATTCACAAAAAGAGAGTTATGCTTTAAGTTTATGACCAAATACCAGCAAAACTAATGATATTCCCATCAGCCTACTACTCTTGCGATATAATTATATGATCATTACAGATCACAATGTCACCATGAGTTAGAGTTTTCAATGTAAATGTATTCATACATTTTTGAATCCCTGACCAGGTAATGTTACGCTTCCCAGGGAACACAGATATGAACAAAAAAATTACTAAAAGGTACTAAACTAACAAGTAAAGTAATACTGCAAAATAATACTGCAATTCCATTATAACATATACATATGCACATGCTGTATACATATAACTTACCCTCATTGAAAGGTTCCCACTCGTACAATCTGCCCATGAAAGGTTGATTGTTGTATGAAGAACACTGAACAGCCCTGATATGTCTGCTGGATGGAGGACAGGCCTGAGGATGGAACACACACAGACAGACAGACACAAACTCTTATTTTCCACAAAGACGGAGTTCAACAGATACATCCTTTAGTAACAGGAGCAAGCTCACATTTCTCATTGTCACGCTCTATAGCTATTGATTGACTGCTGTAGATGACCCACTCTGTTTTAACACTTTTAACTTTTTTGCCGAAAGCGGTTAGATTCCAGTATTTATAAAGGCTCGCCAGTGTAACTCAACCTCCTTTGTCTAAACAAGCCTGTGGTCTGCTTTACTTTGCTTAAATATCTGTGTCATCGCAAACCAGAGACAATATACAGAACCAGACATTGTTTTCATTTATTTTAATGTACAGGATAGATTCCATAACCTCAGCTTACATAAGCAAAGCCCATCCACACACTTTACAGCTCGGGTTTAAATGATGAGGTTTGCTTAGCCAATAGCTTTACCAATATTGGAAAATATTAAGTTTTGGTTTTATAGCTTTACAATCTAACAAATATTGTTTTTTTCTAATTGTTGGACAAAAGTGAAGTACTCGTTCGCCTTGCTCGTTGTAGTGGGCGCATGAACGCATGCAAGCTAGCAAGTAGCCTGCTCATTAGCAAACAATGTGTAACTAACCAACCAGCACTTCCTCCCACAATTTACACGGTGTTGTGCCAAGCACCCCTTCATTTAGTTTTGTGTAATCCAGGAGGCTGGGGTCAGAAAACAAGGCTCCCAGAAAGTACAATCATGATCTTCTCCTCCGCATCTCCACAGCAGGAAAACACTAAATGTCCAGACTGGATTTCAGCAAAATACTGCATACCCGGCAGGCACATTTTGCCCTGATTTGAAAAGCCTAAAAAATTTCTCTTTCAATTTCAACTAAACTTTCCAATCATACTTTTGTTTCATCGCTGGTCAGTACCGCACCACCGGGAACCACACAATGCCTTGCAAAGCAATGCCTTGCTCTACCTGCAGTGGGTCTTTACTGTAAAGCTCGAAGGCTGTGGAAGTGTGGAAAAAACTGCAAGATGCCTGTCTGTGCAAGTGTTATGTTTCTATCTTTTTGATCTTGTAGGATTTTCAAAAGAATTAAAAAAGAATTGTTCACTTCTCATACTGTACTGTAACTTGTATTTGTCGATTTTATCTCTTTTTATATTTTTAACTGTTACTGAAGTTACATTGCTGAACAATGGAACTGCATGACAATCTATGTAAGCATATGATGAGAATTAAAAAGTAAGTCCAGTGAGACTGGCAGTTCTGGGAACGGCAACGATTGTGGGTGGATTACGTGTACATAGCAACGGCTTAAAAATTGTCCCACACTAGCATTGTACAATCTTGTGTTATTTGTTTTCACATTTTTTTATTGTTTTTAACTGCTCTTTAATGTTTTATGTAAATCACTTAGAATTGCCCTGTTGCTGAATTGTGCTACAATTACAGTTACTACAGTTACATATAAAGCTGCCTTGCCTTGCTATACCTAGAATGAGTGGGAATCACCAGACACCTCCCGATACGACATCGTCACGGTACTTATGCCACGATACAATATTATTGCAATTTTAAACATATTGCAATACTCTGCGATACATTGCAATGTATTACCTTTTCTCCAACTATTTATTTTTCCCAATTACAAATGATGTCCCCCAAAAGGAAAGTTTTTCAACATCTGTTTTATCTAAAAAGATACATTTCAAGTTGTTCTTATTATATATATAATAAAAGATCGATTCTTGGCGCCTGTGTATCGATACAGTAATGCAACTGAAAATAATGCAATACTATGCTGTATCGATTTTTCTTCCCTCACCCCAAATACTTAACCAATGTGCTAAAACAAGGTGCAGATTTGCATACATTACTGTTGCAGATCTTGTAGTGAGCATGTTCCCCTGTGCAGAAGGAACTAGGCAGGGGGTTGTAGGGTCTCTCTGGGTGCTGCTGGGGTCCAGATGTCTGGCTGCTCGATTGTGGCTCCTGCTGGCCCTGAGCATGGTTGGCCAAACCAGGCTGGTAGAGGGGGGCCCAGACTTGGTTATTTTTAGGCTGCTGTGCCCGGGGCTGCATGTAGGGTCTGCTATAGAGATGGATATTGTTGGAGGGGTCCGGGTTGTTTGACCTGTGGCCACTGCGACCATGAGTAGTGGGGTGGTGGGCATCAGCTGCAGCAGAGCGTCTCTGTCTGTGAGGGCGAGCCGTCCCAGAGCCCAGGCCTGTGTCTGTCTGAAGAGGAGCAGAATAAGGAGCTCTCCCGTAGCCATACCTCCCTGGGATGATCTTAGGGACCCTCCTGAAGACACAAACATGAGGAGATTTAATTGTACTTGTTGTCACTGCCCTCTCTAAACCTCCACACATCCCCGCTAACACAGAAGCACACAATTAAATCCCCTATTGTCTGTCAACCTATAGAAAATATTGTCCACTCTGTCTTTTAAAACCAACCAGAGATTGTACACAGAGACCATCCAGTACATATGTGTACACACCTTTTATTTTATTTTTTAGCTAAAATTCTTCTTTTGCTGAGGAAACTGCCACAGGTTTTGAGAAGCATCCAGGTCCCAGTAGCATGATTGTGGGAGCTTTTGTTGTTATTTGGCTCCTTAGATTCCAACTCAAACAACCCCCACATTACTCAGCTGTCAGTGGTATTTCTTTAAATTTAAGCACAACAGGAAGGAGGTCACCAAGCTGCCAAGAACAAGCCGAGCTTTTGACTACATCCATAAAAGACTAGCTTTCCACTGAAGGGCAGTCAGACGGCCCACAGTGCGAGCTCCGGAAAAGTCACTTTTAGACCAGACTGCTCAATATGCAGCACAGCCGTACGGGCTCTTTAAGGACTTGCAGATCTTTACAAAGACAAGAGCTGGAATACTAAAAAAAAAGTTCTTCATGTACCATCATGATAGTCAGATTACTTCCAATTTTGACAGTTCTTTTCACAGTACTTCTTTATTGCCTAAATGACATTCAGGTTAAAATAAATTATTATGAATTAAAATAAAATAGATAATAGATAGTAAATATTTTTCCACTATTTTGCGGAGCATGTTTTGTCAGAAGCTAATGATAGGTGACAAGTTAAAAGAAAAAACAACATAAAATGTCTTACGTATTGAGCCTTATCATACATTCTCCATGTCTCTGGAACTGAGCTAGAAAGATTAACACAATTCTTTTTAAAGATTTCACCTCATTTATTTTCACACTCATCAAACCATGAATTGACCCCTTGTGCCGTGTGCTGTCCTGTTTCTTTATTCATTTTATTGGTTGTTTCCTTTTGTCAGTCATCTATCTAAAAACTTCCTTTAAATAGATACAAAATCACAGCCTTCCATTTACAAATTCCAGTTTTAAAGGTCCCATGACATGAGAATTTCACTTTATGAGGTTTTTTAACATTTATATAAGTTCCCCAAGCCTGCCTACGGTCCCCAAGTGGCTAGAAATGACAACAGTTGTAAACCGAGCCCTGGGTATCCTGCTCCGCCCTTGAGAAAATATAAGCTCAGATGGGCCGATCAGGAAGGTTACTTTCCCTTTCTCTGCTTTGACCGCCCAGAGAATTTGGCCCACCCATGAAAGAGAGACATCATGGCCTTCAAAAGAGCAAAGTGGCAGTTGGTCAAGGCCACAACCCCAGTCTCCACCTTCAAACCCCCCCCCCCCCCCCCCCCCCCCCCCCCCCCCCCCCCTCAAAAGCAGACTCAGAAATGTAAGATCCTAAGGAAAGCTTAATGTGGGACTGGCTCTAGTGGCTGTAATTCTGCACCAAGGCATATTTTTTGGGAAATAGACTTCAGATATGGTATTTGGGGACCACTGAGGTCTATATAAAAGCATCCAAAGACCACCATGTTATGGGACCTTTAAGCTGATTGATTTCAACACCTCAGTTAACTTTGTGGCACAAAATCAATGTTATCACCATGTGCAGGATGATACAGTACCTGCGTCCACTAGGCCGGGTCTCCTTCTCCTTCTTCTGATCTCCACGGCTGCTGCTGTTTGAGGACCCGCCTGTATTGCGGTGCAGATGAACTGTTGGCCGCAGGGCTGAAATTACGAGACCTGGTTGCTGGGGGTGAACGCCGGCTCTTCTAGACGGGTATTGGGATGGAGTGTAAACAGGCAGGCATGGCCTGCTCTGCTCTTGTACCCCTTTTCCACAGGTCCGGGAGCAGGTTGACCAGGTTCCCCAGGCACCCCAGGAGCCCTGCATTTCTCCATGCTCTGCTCTGAACTCCTGTTGGGGCTCTGCCCTCTGAGTAACCTGTATAAAGATGAAACAAACAAAATTAGCAACACCCCAGAGTGCAAAAAAACTGAATAGTGTGTACCAAGGATAAATGGAAAGCCTCCATCAAACTTTTATCTCTACAGATCATGGACTTGTTTAAAGGCTCAAGTCAGTGACCTCATCTCATCAACATGACTATCCTGCCCCACCACCTCCCACCACTGTCCATGAAACAAACCTCTGTTCACGGTTACAAAGCCCTGATTTGGCTGATTAGTGAGTGTCTGTTAGTGGCCTATCCCATATTGGCTACCTGCATTTGTCACTGTTGACTCTATCCCTCTGCGTAACTTTGCCAGGGACGTATAAGCAGTGATCACTGTGATCTCTGTTTGAGGAACCTGCCAGGAGAAGCCCTGTGCCAAGTCGGCTTTATCCGTGGAGCGGCATGGAAATCCTGCTCTTTAAGGAGCACTTTGTCTCTATTCACAGCAACCTCTCTTGGCAAACACATGGCCGTAGTAAAAGCTCAGCTGCCTTTGACTTTTAGCGAATGGAAAGAGAATACAGAACCACTAGGGAGAGTTGGCAGGAAGTTCTTCTCCTGTCAATCAGCCTGTGCAGCTATTCAGAGAGATCTCAGCCGACAGCCCCCCTCCTCTACCCTGTTTCAGCCTTTGTAACTAAACACCACTGTCATCCCACGGGTCAGCCATAGGTCACACAGCTGGATTCCCGTTGGAATCCCACGAAGCAGACTTGCGCCGACCCCCTCTAACCTGACTGGATAGTTGATCTGTCAGTCAGCTTCATCCAAGATATGCATCCACTGTTTTTTTCCATGAGGTTCCTGTGACTCTAGGGGTCATGGGGTGGTTTGCTGACAGCTGACATAAGGCCTCTCTGTTTTACTGCAATCAACAGTGCTTTTCACTCACGCTGTCATTGCAAGTTAACAGATTAGCACCGTGGTCAAGTTCCCCATGGGAATACTCTAACTGTCTACACATACTGGGACAGAACAAGCAGGTATAAAAGTCTATACTTTAGGCTTTTTGGCTATGCCAAGATACTATCATGCATGCCATGTCCCACAAAAAAGAACGTTCCACTTGCCAACCATGCGATCAGACTGATTCCTGGAAATTTTGCACCTTTGTGTGCACGAGGGTGTCAAATAGATGACACTTTCTAGAACATAGATTTTTGTGTAGCAACATTTGCTACACAATTGCTGCTCACCTTTCTGTGGTCAGCTGTGTGCTGGCAGTCCAGGAGGTCTGACCAAAGCAACAGCAGGAAGACGGAAGGCCTACAGGAAACAGACAGAAGTGATACTGGTGATACTGGTTGTTTTAATTACAGTAAGTGGCATTGTTGGTTTAGAATCAATAATGTACATATTGTTGTAGTGCTAATAAAATATCGCTTATTTAAAAGATTAATGAGTAGTCAGAGGACATAAAATAGAAACAAAGAGATTTATCATCATTCAAATACAAATTAATACAATAACGTTAAACAAATAAGTAATCCATAATTGAAACAATCACTGAGAATCTGGGTTTACCTGACAATCCAGACACAGGCGTCCTGCATAGCTCCTGGATTCTTAAAGTTGGACTCTTGAGTGAAAATTGAGAAGTTCACATTAGCGTACACAACTAAGTCATACTGACATTTTCAACACTAATGCTGTTCTGTGGCAACCAAGCATAGAGGCCTCTAATCACTATCCATCTACAGAATATCATTTTGTGTGCTGTAGTGTAAATATCCCAGGGATATCAAAATCCTGAAACTTTTTCAACTGCCACTACATCCATGTGCTTGACAGTCTCTAAAGACAGTGACTCAGAGAACACAGAAACGACTTCTACCCAGTTGACCACGTGAGTTGACCTCTATGGCTTCTTACTCCTAATGAAGAAGCCCCCCTGCTGAAAAACCGCTACCCTATGTCTGAGGTCCAGTTAGGGAAAGACTTTCACTTCTCACCCCAGATAACGTATCTCACCTTTGTTGTCAAAATTAAGTTAACTGAACCAGACAGGATGGTCAAAAAAAGTCCTGCACACTTTATAGCGTGCAAATCAGAGGAATAACATACAGATTACACATGCAATGATTATAGGGAATGAAGAAAATTCCTCAGAAAGCCCATATTGTTAATTCATAACTGAACTAATAATCAACATTAACAGCCCATATTTCATTATGTCGACTTACCTCTGGGTCACGGGTACGGTGAAATATTTGCTACCTCACTGTACTTTCGAATGATTGTGTCCTCCACGGTTCGTTCCCAAACGCAGGTATCCTCACGTTCGAAACTTTAATCCAGGTGAAAATTCAGGGTTTACCTAGAGAGACTTTGTGATAAACCATTTAAGTCAGTAAATCCGTATCCAGAGGTGTGAATTAAATCCTGGCGCAGTAGAAACTCCGGACCTTGGTCATCATGGTGATTCCGGCGGTTCTGCTTTTACGCACAAAGACACAGAATGACAGAAAGCTGGAAACCGACACGGGAGAAAGAAAACAACCTCTGCTGCGCCCTCTGCCGCAATAACCACTCTGTGTGTGTATGTGTGTGTGCGTGTGTGTGCGCGTGTGTGTGTGTGTGTGTGTGTGTGTGTAAAAATGTAGGTGTGTCTCCACCTTTTTCCACTCCGTGAGTGGAGTGTGTGGAAGAAAGAGAATCCAGTGTCTCTCTTACACTCATCTTTCTCAAACTGAAATGTGCATATTGGATCCACAGACAGGTGAACGATCTCACCAACAGGGATATGGCCAAATGCATTCAGTGTTGCCAGGTGTACAAATGAGTAGCAAAGTAAGCTTAAGTTATTCCTTTTGTTTGGCATTTAATTTAGCACATGCATGGTGTTACTTTTGATTTTGTAACATTGTTAAAAAGAAGTAGGATGACACTCACACAACTAAACAGTATTATATAAAATGTGCTTTCAACAGGAGTAACGGGTCAGTTTCCAAATCACAGATATGACTATATTCCCACTTCTTACTGTGGTATCTTGCCATGACTATGAAAAAACTAATTTGTCTTGGTGATGACACATTGGCCGCACTCCTCATACTTCAGTTGACGCTGTTGGCTGATGGGATTGGTCATTGATGCTTTAGTCAGTGGTACAAAATGGGACCAGAGTGCACAGAAAAAAACAAAACAATGGAAGACTGAAAACAGCTGTATTGTTTTCTCAAATGTAGAAAAATGACTAACAAGTTGGGGTGACATGTACTGGATAATAATCTACTAATAAGCACCATCAAGACAATTAATTCAAGTATGTCACCCAGACCCAGCCATGACTTACTTTGGTGTCCAAAAACAAAAAAACTAAATTGCATGAACTAAAAGGCCTTTAAATCCAATTAACAATGGGACTTGGTTGTAAAAAAGCCTCCTTATTTATCAGGGTGCACCCCAGAGCATGTTATGGATTTACAGCTTGCAGAAGGGGAGTGTGGTGAAACTTTTTCCAAGGCAAAATCACTGACATTCACTTATTGTCATATTCATAACCTGAAAAAGCTTGGTGTGCTGTTGTGTTTAGCCTGTTTGTTTAATTTGACAAAACAAAACAGAGCCATGCATGGTTCAGATGTTTACACCACACTGTTTGTGTATGACATATAGTAGGCATGTCATTAGTGCCATTGTCTTTAAACATGCCAGCTTGACATTTGCTTCATTATGTATCCACACATAATCTGTAAATACAGTGAAATTGAGTGTGTAGATGCATCTACAAATGTAAGTTTGTGAATCCATCCGCTCATTCGTGTGCTACTGCGACTCATGTCTCTAAGTATCTGCAAGGGAGCTGGTCCTGTTGTTGCCCCCACTGACTGTCCTCACTGGTGCGTAGATGTTGATACTGCTCAGGAATTTGCCTTTATCCCCAATGTTTCCAAACCCTTCAAAAGCAAAAAAGCTTCCAATTAAAGCGTTGTTAACGAACCGTTTCGGATGACCCAACGAAGGCCTCTCCAGACGAGATCTGTAGAGAATATCTGTTGCCTGACACTGGACAAAAATATGCAATACGACATGCCACTGGACAGACACTACACTGAAAAAAAATCATTGATACGTTAACAAAATAATATATAGTACGTTACTTTAGTAGGCCTATTTGCAAAAAGAAATGAATTAGTTAATCTAATCATTGGTTAATAAAGCTTGAACAAACCAGCTAGAATACTGGCCTAGTAACAAAAATAATATGATCTGATTCACAATATTAAAAAGAGAAATAAGAAAGACAAAATGGTCAATTTAGAAAAAAGCAAAATATGTTGCTAATTTCTCAGATTTTCTGTTGCTTTAGGTAAAGATTTAGATTTTTTAAAACCTCCACATTTAAAATTTACAGTCTGGGGTGGTGATTTTTTGCAGTGCACGGCTAACAATAAACAATGCACTTGGTTCATTCCAAGAGAAACTAATAGTTGGTCCTGTGAGGTGGAACGAATTGGCAGCCGTGTCTCCAGACTAGACAAAAGTCTATCAGACGACCGAGCACATCAACACTGCAGCATCCAAACCAATGCTTAGTTTTACTGCTTGTCTGCACCCAAACACAAATTGTAAAGATAATATCACATTACCGTAATATTTGGGGAAAGGGCATACAGTGCAATAAAGCTGCTGTCACACAATGACTACTGCTGTAGAGCTGAATGAAAACAAGTTCAGGCATGTTCTCTGGGGGTTATCAAGAAGTGTTCTGGGAAATGTACGTAACTAGACTTGAGGTACACAAAGCAGGCTAAGAGAAAGTGGGACCAACAAACATGAAATCATATGTATATATATATAACTCTTCAATTCCTGAGTCCTTCTTGGCATTTTGCATTGGCAATTCTTTTTTCCAAAACTGCCTTGAAAAAAGATTATATATATATATATATATATATATATATATACAGTATATATACTGTATATAATTTATAATTTCTTACTTGTAGATTTTTTTACTAGTGTAATTCCCTTTTAAAATGGATATTCATTTTGATAAAGAAGCTAAATTTCCCTTTAAAGTACATACATAATCATACATTTAAATAGATAATTTGTCTGGTGTTTAAATTCCTGCCAAACCATGTGGTGAGTGGAGTCTTGTAACAAAGAGGTTGCTTGTTAAGTTGCTGCAACAGCCAACAGACACCCAGTCCTCACTGAGTGCCAGTTATTATTAATGGTTAATAGAATGGGACAAGATGCCTTCAAATGTTCCTATGGATCATATTAGAGGGTAGTAATAACAATCTCTTGCATAAAACAATTGAACCAAAAAAATGTATGACCCTTAAACAATGCCCTCACTCTTGGCCAAATATGGAAAGCATCCATAAAGAAAAAATAATGAAAAAAAACTTTGAATTTGAGCAACATATTGATTGTGTGTTATTACTCACCAAGACATATGGACCTCATGTTTATTTGTTGAGCTGTTAACTGTGTGGGCCTTAGGAATTATTTCACTCTTTGGACTTCTAAACTGCCTTCCAACAATAAGACATTGTTGCTGCTCTCAGCTTCTGTGTCTGCGTGCCATCACTAGTCATGGAGTTCTGTCAGTCCTTTGGGACCAAGCTCCTTTCACAGCGTTGACAGCCGTAGTCCCATGAAATGACTAAATGTGTCAGCACAAAGCATAGCAGACATTTGCACCGAATGGTTTCTTGTTAAAGAAAACTAAACATTGCATTTATTTTTCATGTCTGTTTGAGAGCTTTATGGACAGGTACCTCCAAAACTACTTTCTGTGTACCACCTGGATGATTGAGAAGAACATTTACACATTGATAGGAACAGATTATTTCAGAATAATCATCACCATTTAAAACCAAAGAACAAGCCAACACCAGAATGAGACAAACGTGTGCAATATACAAACGGACGTCTTGTCTTCTTCTTTAACCAGTTAACAAGGCCTTGACGTCCTGTGAAGTGGATGACATTGAACAGCAGTGGCAGTCAACTACTTGGTCAGTGTTTGTGATGCTGTTTGACACTCCCTCCACCTGCAGTTGCTCCTTCAGGCTGGTGGTGTGTTTTCCGCCAACATGCCTGATTAAATAAGGGTTAAAAAATTCTTTGCGTAATGGTTTGAGTGAAGGGAGCAGGAACAGGTGGTGAAAAACTGGTGAAGCATCTACGCCTTCAGGGACATTCCAGTATGAGTTCAAACTACCCAGAGGACCCTATATTATTCCCTGGGTCTGCTACCCGCGCACTCTAACACGCATGCATGCATGAGGTGTTGTTAATGCTGACTTCAAGATGATGGTCAAGTCTAAGAGATGACTGTGAGCATTAATGTATTTTAGAGGAAGTCTCATTAGATAGGAACGGGTGAACACATACACCAAGCAAAACAGCTGATCTGAACCCATTTGATACCATGACAGATTTCCAGGACGAAATGCATGCAAACCATGTACACAAACTGAGTGTTAATACAGAATTGTTTAATACTAAGTACAATACAGAAAATCAGTGATAAACAAAGAAAAGTCCTTGTCCTTGGTTGTGCCCTTCTTTTTAGGTCAGACAGGAGAAAGTGAGACAGTGATGCGTGAAACATTAGTTAAGACACAGAAAAATCCTTCTAGTCTCAACAAAAGAGACACCGGCCATTTTCAGCTGATAACATTAACCGTGAAGAGGGGTCATTCAGAAAGCTTTAAAAGTGAAGAGTATGCTCCGTAGGGACCACATTGCACTGGGAGTCAATTAGTCCCTTTAACTTTCTTCAAGTATGTTACAGCTCCAAGCATTGATGACTCTAACAGTGTGTTTTCAGTGAAAATCTACATTCAATCAAGGTGGATTTGTCATGATAACTTCTTTAAAAAAAAGTCTACAGCCATCTTAAAGACCTTCCCACACACTGGGGGATGACAGATTTTAGTTTCTAACGATTTTAATAACTGATAGTCAGTGATGATAAGTCACTGAGAGATGACGTGAATGGAGTTTGAGATGATGCCCTGGGGCGCCAGGTAAAGCTATGTCCACATGTGTTTGTGTGTGTGTAGTCTAAGAGTGAATGACTTCACTTGGTCTCAGAGATCCTCGCAAGGCTGGCTTGGCGGAAGGCCGCTCGGTCCCTCATTTCCAACACACAGTCCCTCACCATCTCAGCAAACATGGAGGGCCAGAGCTTGTGAAGTGCCTCACCCTTCAGATTGGTGTCTGATGCCCTTTGGACCAACTCCTGTAGGTACTGCTCTATCATAGCAGCACGTTCTGATGACTCCACAGTGCCCTCCTGTGAGGAAAATAAGAGAATTATCAGGCCTGTTGAGTACATTAAGGTGAGGTGTGGTGGCATGAAAATCATAGGAGGAAGGGGTAAAGCTTGCATACTTGGTACTATCATTGACAAAAAGAAGGATATTTGGATCTAGGTCTTAAAAAAAGATGTATCTTAATTTAAAATGAAACAATTGATTGAAATAAAAGTTGCACTACGATGCATTTTTCAAATCTGTACCAGGAGAAAAATGTGCATCCACTCCTTGGTGGACGCAGGTTTTCAAAGTAAAAGAGGCAATTTGAACACAAGGCAGAAAAGTAATGGTACAATCTAAAATGTGCCACTCCACACCCCCTGGAAGGGACGTTGTAATTTTATTATGAATGCATTTGTGCTGCTTTAACTTATTGGTGTTGTTTGTTGATAGAATTAACCTTCCATTATTCCAAACCCTATTTATTTACTGTGGCAGAAATAAAAATTGAGTTATGTTTTGGACTTGGAGCACAGCATGGTTTTAAACAACAATAGCATAGAAAGTAAAATCAGATGTTGGTGTTGCAATGGTGCATTCAGCAAAACATCTGTGATTGCAGGTGCCCACATAATTGGCCTTCATTTATGAAATGTGCGTACAACCTAAAAGAGGCGTAGGACGGGCATACACCGATTCCTACCCAAAAAAGAAGGTGGGAGCGTAGGCTGGGAAAGCAGTGGGGAGGAGGACACGCACACTCCCTCAAAGCTGTTGCCTCCTGGCTCTGACTCATGAAAAAACACAAGTAAAATAATAATAAAAAACACTGCATAAACTCCGCTACTCTGTGTTTATTAAAATATAGGTACACCTACATGTAGGCCTAAGAGATTGCAATATAAGCTTGTGTATTACTATTAGGAATAAAGCATACATATGTCAAGGATGTATAAATTAAATAAACTTTAGCTGGAGTACGATTTTTTTCAGCAACACTGTTGACCGCATCAGTGATCTCTTTCTATTCTACATTCTTTTTACAGCCTATATATAGGCTGCCAAATAGGACACACGTTACTGAAAATGAAACTGAGATGTCAGGGCTTCAATTTCCATCTCTGAAAAGTGCCGGTTCTTAGCCGGATTACGTCTCGCCATGTCGTAAAAAGTAGGGGCGAGGCCTCAAAACCGAGAATATATTGGGGGGTGATATTTAAATCATGATTGTTTCCAGCTGCTGCATTCATTAACGTACGACCATTCTTACACTCTGATTAATGTGATACAAACGTTTCATGAATCCCACGTGAAGCCTGTCAAAAGAGGAGTTCTGCGCTCATATCTGCGCTGGTTTCTTCGTTAGGTAGATAAATGAGGGCCACTAACTTTTGTGACATGCATGCAGTCACACACCAATTATACAGGGTGGAGGGCGAGTGTTGATTCCTGTCTGACGGTGTGCTAGATTTATAATGCCATAACACTGATGCCTTTCACATCGAAATACTTGTGAGTTTGTTAAACCTCACACAGATTTACTGCAAGATCAAATCCGTTTTATTGGTTAAACTGATTTCAAAGAGACGTAGGCGGACATATAGTGGGGTTTAGGTATGTGACTCCAAAACCCAGTTGGGAGTTGGTATACAAATGGATTGATGTGGTACTCCCACTAACCTTTACTAACTTTTCAGTAACATTCAAGATTTGTTGCAGTTGTCTCAAACCACTAGGCCAAAAAAATAACTGTTTAGTGCTGACCTCAGGGCTCTCTGCACTGCAGTCTCTGCTTGGGTAGTTGAACAGCGCCCTGCTCAGGCCTTCTCCCAGGAGCTTCCCATTATCTCGCAGCTCCTCTGGACTCAGTCCTGCCCGCCTGCCACGTCCCTCTAACAGGAATTGTAGCTGACGCTTCCTTCAGGGTGAAGAGAGAAGAATGAGTTAGACAGAGTGAATAGACACCTAAGGAGAAACAGTGGCAGAAAGTGAGTGACACCAAGGTAATAAAGGTGTGTTCTTGTATCCCTCAAATAAAATGTTTTACCTCAGTGAGAGTCAAACTGTCACACAAAGAAATAGTAATATTTTTACATTTTAATACCTTTTCATAAATGTTTTGATTGAAATGTGTGTGTGTGTGTGTGTGTGTGTGTGTGTGTGTGTGTGTGTGTGTGTGTGTGTGTGTGTGTGTGTGTGTGTGTGTGTGTGTGTGTGTGTTTGTGTGTGTATTTCAGGCCTGTGTAAAAAAATATAGTGTCAATTGTAACCAGGGGCGGCTGTGGCTCAGTGGTAGAGCGGTTGCCTGCCAATCGGAAGGTTGGTGGTTTGATCCCCGCCCCTGCAGTCATTGTCGAAGTGTCCTTGGGCAAGACACTGAACCCCGAGTTGCCCCCGGTGCTGCGCACCGGAGTGTGAATGTGTGTGAGTGTTTATCTGATGAGCAGGTGGCACCTTGTACGGCAGCCCCGGCCACAGTGTATGAATGTGTGTGAATGGTGAATGTTCCCTGTAGATGTAAAAGCGCTTTGAGCAGTTGTTAAGACTGGAAAAGCGCTATATAAATACAGCACATTTACATTTACATTTAATGTCACCATAGGGATCAATAAAGAGTTAAAATTATTATAAATTAAATTATAACAATTTAGTTGCCAATTGAAGTTTTACAAACACAGCCATTGAAATCTATTTAAAGGTGTAATGAAATATTGTTGCATGTTTGTAAGACAAAAGGCTTTGTATGCAACAACAGCCTTAAGTAGTATAGTGGATTTATTCACTTCCATGTTAAAACTGGTTTTAGTTAATATTTTCCCTTAAGCAAGACCCCTAGTGATGGAATGTGTTAAAATCTGAGAAAGTGAACTCTGCTCGTTTTCCATAAAGGGACAAGTTCAAGGGTCAACAGAGGTTTAAATCAAACCACACTGACAAGCAAAAATGGAAAAGTTTTCCTTACAAACATTTTCTAATAAAACTTGTGCACAGTGCAGAATAATAAATAAACAGCCAAAGAAAGCAGAAGAACCACAAACTATGACAGAGGGACCTTAGGATTTGATGAATTGTAGGATATGTGTTAGCTGGTAGCAAGTATAATGTACCCCTTGCAAGCGATGACTGCAAAAAGCCTTGTTCTGCAGAGAACAGTAATGGTAACTCGTTGCCCTTCAAACTATTTGTCTTGGAAAAAACTAAAAAATCACAGAAGCATGTGTCCAAAACAAACTGTAATCAGAATCTAACAACTAATGATTGCATGCAACATAGACAATGTCACATCTGGGTCCAATGATTGTTTTGGTTACATGTTATCCTATGTGTTAACAAGGCAATACAATTAATGTTCTTTGTGTTGCAAGATACCGTAAAGTCCAGTCTACTAAAATAATATTTGAAAGTATTTAGTGAAATAAGATTCCATAAGGATGAGTATAGGTTTCAGTGATTCTTCACAAGAACCCCTATGATACACATTTACATGAGCAAAGGCTATATTCAGAGCTACACGTACAATTACATCCACAACCCACTTTATTTCACAAACAGTCTACAACAGGAAGGTTTTGGTAGATACAGTTTTTTGATGCCATTATTCAAGTTTAGCAATTCAAATTCAAATATAAATGATTCAAATTCAGGTTCTGGTGGCACATATTTCAGCCCATAGATACAAAGACAAATCAAATGCTGATACGAATATAATCTTCAGCCCTGGGCTGATGCATATTATGTATCCACAGTCCCTATTATTATCTATCCATAACACAGTGTATGTGGGTGAGATGAAGCCGAGAGACAGTTGTCCTAAAGTTTACTTGCAGTTTATTTCAGATTCTGAAAGGACAACTGAGGACACCCAAGGCAGCTCAATACTATTTAATTTGTTTATATTTCATTGAACCTATTGTCACTGTCTTCAACTTCTTAATGTATAAGTCAAATAAATTAATTTCCTTTATTATGTCATCAAAATCGAGGTTATTTAGAGAGATCACATGTAATACAGTTTCCTTAGCCAGTCAATGATTCGACCATGCAATTGTTCAATCTTTGAGAGAATAGTAATACTATTATTATTATTATTATTATTATTATTAACAGTAATATTGTGATGCAGCTTTGCTTTCGACCTTTTAGGCTGCCCATAACCAACCAGATAATGAGAACCATTAAAAAAACGCTCCTGTGCGTGACAAAATTCAGCAGATTTGTGCTTTGCAAAGATTTTTTTTCATTAACCACGAGTGACAGACCTCGAGAGCTTTTGGCTGGTGAGAGAGAAGAATGTCTGTGTCGAAGTGCCAAGAACCCACCCTTACCCAGAGACACATAGTCTAATTCCCCTGGCTCCTCTGTGCCAGGCTGTCTCGCTGTCTCTCTCTCGCATACGCACACACGCACACACGCACACACACACACACACACACACACACACACACACACACACACACACACACACACACACACACACAAACACACACGTATAGAAGCAAAATACACACAGCGTGTATTAGCCTGCATGCTTGCAAGCTGTAACTCACACAATCCACACATTCTGGACATATTCAAACAGACAACTCACACAGTCCAGGACACAGCACACACCTGTTATTTAATTGTAGCTACTGTTATGTTGTGGTTTACTGCCTGATATCAACTTCTCACCTGGATTCCTCTAGCAGCAGGAGGAGCCGGCAACGTGGAGTTTCGGTGGCTGCTATGTGACCCAGTGTCCCAAACACACGCACTGCAGCGATCACATCATTCATGGTGACCTAAGGTAGACGTGCAAGTACACAACAGTAGATACTTGATTGATTGGTAACTCTATGTGTATCTGTAAACTCTGAAAACAGAGAAGTAAGAGTTACAGCTTTGTCATGGGTTATACCATTGAGTCAAAAGTTACAGTCCCTGCACAAAAGTAATGCTGACTGACACAATGTAAAAAGTTATGAAAAAAGAAAAAGCAAGTATAATATAAAATAAAAATCATAAATCAAACAAAGTGTTTACAGAGATCTAATTTAGAAGTACAGTAGATCAATCCAGACATGGGCCCATCATTTAAAAGTATAATATGTAGTCAACTTTACTGTCTTTACTGTTTACTGTTTGTAAACACAGTGTTTCAAGTTGGCCCCTCCTCCCTGGTTCAACATCCAGAGAGAGAGAGAGAGAGAGAGAGAGAGAGAGAGAGAGAGAGAGAGTGTGCAGCGGTGGTCTGGCAAACTTGAGAGTGAATATAGAGAGGGAGCGCCGAACAAAGCAGTGAATCAAGAATAAAATGTTGCTTTCTGATTGTTTCAGGGTGGTTACGTTCTAAAGCACAAATAAACACACACACCTCTGCAGAAAGATGCCTACATTTTATGTGAATGCGTAGCTTTAACCTGTGTGTGTGTGTTTGTGTTGGTATGAGACGTGAGTAGAAAATCAGTGATGAGAACCACAGGCGGTCCATCCTTCCTTTAAATGTAAGGTAAATGTTTGACATTTTGGGAAATAGGCTTATTTGCTTTCTGGCAGAGGGTTCGATGAGATGAGTTGGACATTTTGTATAGATATGATACAAACAAGATCTAGTGGCAGTGTGAGTGTTCCTCAGGTCCTTGAGCTAAGCTAGGCTAACCAGCAGCTCAAAGTCTAGAAGCCTTACATTTAACGGGAAGAACCTCTCCACCAGTAAGCCTAGTGTAGTTTCCATAAAGTCAAACTATTTAACCTTCAAATTTGTTACTATATTTCGTTCTTAAAAAGGTGGCAGGAGGAATGCATTACCTCCTGGCCGTTGATCTTCTGCAGGTTGAAGTGGTGGAGGCGGTAGAGGAGGAAGGAGCGCCAAAGAGCCAGACTGACCACTGGGTTGCCCTCTGGATGGATGGTCAGCTGGTCCAGACGCCTCACCTGAGTCAAGGCAGCCAGCTGGGGCAGACGGCTGATGTTGGTTTCCAAGAAGATCAGGTGCTGCAGAAAGAGTAACAAGTTGGTTTCAGAGATGTGGAATGATAAAGCAACTGTATATTTGTATATTTTTTTCCTCTTGGAGAAATCAATGAAAAACTATATGCATTCAGGAAACTGTAAGGTGCTTTGGATAAAAATATCCCCCTAATTATACTGTATGTTACATGAGCAAAGTGTTTTGTTCCATAATATTTCATATAAAGGATATAGCCCACTTAAAAAAAATACTTAAAACAGGTTTATTTCAACCATTGCGCTCTTAACCCCAGCAGACACAGAAAAAAAAATGACAAATTTGGTTGGGAGCAGTTCTGCCACAAAAAAAAAACAATAATAAATTGGATGTTTTTGTGCAGGATGTTTAAATCGACCATAATTGGATTTCCCTTTACTATGACTTTTCAGACCCAATTCCCAAATATTCAAGGACACCACTTGGGAAAAATGCATGCCTTAAGAAGTTTAAGCCCTGTGGATCTCCTGGGAGAAGTATGCAACGGTTTAGGACACTGATTTGGGTGAAACTGGATCATATTTTAGAGAGACAAAGGTTATCTGTTTTCCCTTTGATTTCTTCCGGCTGCTCTTCCTCAACTCTGTAATTTATAGAGTTTACTGATGGACAGAAAGCGTTACTTGTTGCAAAAGTAACTAACTGCTGATGACTGTAAAGCTGCTGTCAGCTAGTTAGCTCAGTTAACCCGGAGCACTGGGGGACGGTTGATGTTTATACGACTTGTACAGTTGCTTCAGATCGCTAAGTGGGGATTTTTGGGCTGGTGTCGTGCTGTAGCCGGGCCAGTGCGCAGCTGAATCGGGTTCAACAGCCTCTACGGACTTTATGGCAGAGGCAAAAAGACCGAAGAGGACGGTGATGGAGGAAGCTCAGAAGACAAATGGAGAGAGTAACGAGCAAGAGGCTGCCAGACAAGAGTAAATCTTGGACTGGCTTTTAGTCGTGAGAGCCATGTAGAGGCAATCCCAGCCCACCTTTTGTCAGTAGTTTGAGTATTACTTTGAGTAAAAAATATTTGCAAAAAAATATAAAAAGTCAAGCATTTTCATTAACCCATGTCTATTTAGGTCTATTTTCACAAACAATAAAGGATTTTAAGCTCCCGTGGGAACCATGGTCAGATGTACTTAGAATAGTTTGGGACATTTTTTTTACATTGGTTCAGTGGATAAAGGCCAAAGATGATGACAAACAAGAACTGTCAAGATATGAGAGGGCAGGCTCCACCTTCAAAATCCTCTCTCTTTGTGTCATGTCATGGCAGTTTGGTGTTAAATGACACTCATGTAGTACAACAACAACGGAAGGTAAAATGAAAAATGCACACTCTTTTTGTTTCTTCTTTAAGTCATCATAATGCCATGGCTCATTATGGCACGTGTCCAGTCTCCTCACCGATAGATTTGGGAACTTGATCCTTATTCGTGGCAGTGTTGGTACAATGGCGTCAAAGTTGATGTAGCGGAAGGTTATTACAGTGACAGCACCAGCAGTCTGAACTCCCCAGCCCCTCTCCAGGGCCTCCAGGGCTCCGGTTCCAAATAACCGCAGTGTGTCACCATCCAGCTCCGCCAGGTGACTGTCAGAGAGGGACAAGCTCTGAATACTGCCGCTCCCTGCCTCCACAAGCCTGCAAAAAATATTCACACGCACACAAAGACACAGTTTGTTAACCAGTCTTGATGAATGCAAAGAATTTGTTGCCTTGTGAAACCTATATCTTTGGGCCAAAAGTGCTTAGTTCACATTTGTTTGAAAAAGCAAACATTGTGCTAAAAGTAGGAAAAAGCAACATTGCTACAGAACACGCAGGGGTCTAGTCAATGTCCTACTTGTCTTTTTTTAATTGATTTATATTCTGCTATACAACAGTTAAAGTGCCCTTCCTTGATAAGAGAGTCGTGAGAGTGGAGAATCTGGGCGAGTCTCAAGGAGACATAATCTCAATCCCCGGATCCATGTGCTCAGCCCTCTGGGTCTGCTGACTCTCAAGGGACTTTTCAGCATAGCAGGGCATCAGATGGTTACTGGCTGCACGCTACTCAACCCTGATCAGCCCTGCCAACAAACTAATCACCTCTATTCGTATTTCACACCCTCCAAATCACGCCGCAATAGAAAGCATAGTGGTTAGAAGACTAATCCTTTGATTACCTTTTGATCCTTTTGATTTGAGAACTCTAATCCAAGATTCTTGTTGAGAAAAAAAAAAAAATTGTGTTGGGGGTGTAAGAATCAGGGACAGAAAAACAAGAAGGATGGCAGACATACTGTAGACAGAGAGAGTACAAGGAAACAAAATTGAGCAGCACTGTAACTGAATCATTCAAAAAAATAAAAATAAAAAGGCCAACTTTGTTGCAGCTCCTCTCCTCTCTTTACCGGAGAAAAGGAACAGATTCCTCTCTCAACTGAGCAGCAAAAAGAGCATCTAAGATTTGGAGAATCAGACAAACAATTGAAATGGATAATTAAAGGCTTAAATCAAAATGCGAGGTATGCTACAGTAGATGGGATTCTTGGTCAAAAAAATAAGGGGGTCCAGGTAAAGAGAAGAGAGGAGTGATGGAGACAGAGATCAACTTTTCAGTGTGAACAAAACGCCGCCTCTGCACATACTGATGTTCACAATATGAGACTGTAAGTATTCTTAGTTTTCTTTTTTGTCCTAGATCCAAATACATTTGTTTTTACAACCTTAAAAATAATGCCTTAAATAATATAAAATAAAACAATAAAGTTAAAGCTTTTGGTTTCTTACATACAGTTTATAAAGGTCAACCCAATCACATACACATCATTTGGCTGATGCACCATAGTAATATGCTGTTGACTAAGGCTGCAACTAGCAAAAATTATCCTTTTTGATTCATCTGCAGATTATTGTCTTGATTTTTTTTCCCCAACAAGAGTACAAAGATTTTTGGTTTTGAAAAAACAGTTGATTAACTTGTGTAAAGTGATTGTGTTGAAAAGTAAAGATGCTAACCAATAATCATAGTGGAATATTCCTCCAGTCCACATCATATGTGTAAATTGCTAAAAGAGGAACGTGACTCAACATTGACACCAGGTTCTCTGTAGGTGATATAGGTGACTTTTGCCTTGAGTACTTTAACTGATTCATTCTTGTGTACAAGACAGGTGAATGGTCAGATGCCTCAGGAGACGGCAAAGTGAAGGACCAGTTTTCCCACATAGCTGTTAGGCTTTTGGGAAACTTTCTGTGTGGTCCACTCGTGTCTATATAAGTTTACACCGTGACGGAACTCAAAGTCTTCTTCTAGGCCGTAGTCTGCCTTAGAGTTCAGTCAGTTTTAATTAGTTCAGTTAGTTTTTAATACCCTTTGGGAGAGCTACAGCTTTAAAAAAAAAAAAAAGCCACAAATTACACTTGCCAGTACAAACAACAACAAGATTAATCATGTATCACAGTCTGACCCAATAACCCAGTAACTGACAGGGAATAACCTACTCAATCATCATATGTCTCCAGACACTCTAACATGATACCTAAGGTGACCCTCCATGCACCCTGTATAAAAAGCCTTTTTTAATCAAATGTAAGAGATGATCATAGGAAAATATGGGGGGATACCATGGATAAATTAGAGAATGGATATAATGTTGCAGAGAAATTCTTGCTGTAAATTCTTGCTGTAATTAATTGTTTCCCAGTGGCCAACTATAAACTCCTACTAAAAAAATTCCCTGATGGTCAAGATTTCAAAACAGATAGTATCTGTAAAACTTTTGGAGGTTCCCTTTAACAACACAGTACTACTCTGGTTCCTTGTTACAAGGGTGGTGATGAGTGGATATAACAAATGCCTTTGGTGTGGGAGATCTGCGTTCGATTCCCACTGATACATCAACCAATGTGTCCCTGAGCAAGACACTGAACCCCTAATTGCTCCAGAGGCGTGATGATTTAGAGGCTGATATATAGCAAATTGTAAAATGCTTTGGATTTTAAAAAAAGCATCAGCTAAATGACGTATAATGTAATGTAACAAGGGCATTGACAGATGTGAAAAGGCCTCAAAATAGTGGATTCTTGCAATAAGTACAGCTACAAAAGCAGGTATGCGTAGATACATTTTATTCAAGCGGAAAGAACATTGACTGAGTGCAGGTGTGATGCTTAAAGCATTAAAACCCAGTAGTGAAGAAATGTTTAAATTGCAAAGTCCAAGTGACTTGACCATCAATAGACGGGGAGGCGCCAGACACTGAAATACATTAATCATCAGGATATGCCACGCCTCCAACATGTAAGATTGCCAAAGGCAGTTAATCAGGATGAGTTGGTAGAGCATTGCAGGAAATGGAGCATAACATGTAGATAAGTCACGTTAAGAATGAGCGTAATTTCTGTGCGCCTGGAAGTGTGCCATTAACACACTCAGCACTGTGTCATGTATTGTTCCCCACATAATGGCAGCTGAAAGGCTGCCAGGTGGCCCCAAATCCCCTTGCGACATGAATCAAGCAACTAACACTGTCTCACATTGCTGAGAGAAGATGCAAACAAGGTGGGGAAAACCAAATAAAAAGTCTGTCATATTACATGGATCCTGCTCTAGCCTATTAGACTCTGAATCTAATTTAATTAGGGCTATCTCACTTAATCCACTACAACTTTTTTTAAAAGGACATCCATCCATCATCTCTCAACAACTTAATCCCCCCAAAGACATGGCTTGTAGCACACACGTCTCCAATTGCCTAAATACTGGGTGGGAGTGACGGGTTTGAAACAGTACCCTCTGAGCAGTTATTTCAAATGAGCGTTTTATCATTTCACTGTTAAAAAGTGAAAACAAATGGTTCAAGTGGCAGTTACTGGTGCAGTGCAGATGTGCTGGGTGCCAAGTGGTGCAGACTACTGCTGTAAAGTTTGTTTCTACAGTATTTGGTGTTTTTGGATCTAAGGTTTCATTTAAGAAGCCTGTTAAACGTCTTTCTCACCATTGTAGGGATAAATCACATATGTGCCTGCAAAACCACCTCTTCAGGGTCTCAGGCTAAATCTTTTTGTTTTAAATGAATGAATGAATAGTACAAAGGCCTTTGCATCTCCCCACACGGTGATCAACACAACTATTGGATTTCTGAGAACTAACTCTTTCACTGCCATTCTCCCCTTAACCCTTCTCACAGGGAAAATCCATCCATCCATCCATCTTCGACCGCTTATCCGGTATCGGGTCGCGGGGGCAGCAGCTCCAGCAGGGGACCCCAAACTTCCCTTTCCCGAGCCACATCAACAGGGAAAATAATGTTCACAAATGTTCATTATCATAGTGATTGGCAACAACGGACATCTTGATTAAATCATAATTATCAGAGACTAAAATCATTTAGAAATCCTGAATGAATGATAATTAATTTTACATAGCAACAGATCTTATCATTAAAAAAAGTCATAGTGTGTCAAATGACGCATATAATGTTCTGACTTTTCTAAACTTAATCAATTAAAGTTGTGTTATACTCTTAAATTGTCTCTAGTTTAGGTGACAGTCCTCAGAAGCAGGCTTGGAATTAAAGAGATACGTAGACGAAAGTCCCCAGTTTGTTGTTCGATAAAGAAACACACATAATAGTTAGCCGTGCTCCCCAGGCTTTTACTGAGCAGATGCAGATGTGTAGATGTGCCAGGCCTAGACCCTGACCTGAATGGGAAACTGAGAATCTGTTGAGATTCTGGAGTAGCAGGATTATGGATGACCTGCAACAAAACCACACCCTGTCTCTTCAGGGTGCAAATGAAGAAAAAAAACACCTCCTGCTGTTGGATTTCTGAGAATTCCCACCCCCGTTGACTTGATCCGCAATGTCACCCATTAGAGGCAAGAGTGTTGATTCACAGGCCTCAAAAACCAGAGACAAGGTCATCGATTTTTTGCCCCTTCATGCTCTTTTGGGAAGGATGATATAGCTCTAGTATCTAGTAGCTCAACAGCTATCAGAGGTAATCTGGGCTACACTGTATACTCACAATAACCCTTCAATAAATTAAAACACTGGTGAACAAAGCTACCTTTAAATGTCCCACCTACTGTACACATTCTCAGGTATTTAAAGATTTTACCTTATGACCTTTTAGTTACAGATCTTGCCTATCTTTCAAGTTATTGGTAGTGCCAGGGTTTGTAAAGGCCCTTGGTATGTTGTCATTCAATATAAGACAAAGTGACACAACTCCCATCTGAAACAAGTGTGGTAGATTGGATTGCGTGAGTCCTGTTCATCACCATAACCTGTTAATCCACATGACTGAAGTTATAATGGACCCGGTATAGGATAGCCACTGCCATTGAGGGATTGTGCTTTGGGGGCCGTTTTCATATCCTTATGCAGGAAGGAAAAGTCTTCTTTGAAACATGTAATTATAGTCCTTAACACAGCCACTACTTTTATCTCAGCCCTCCCCCTTATATCTCATCAAGACCTGGGTGCCACTCTGTGCAGGAGAGTGTATCAGAGCCCTTTGCTTATATAAACGTAGCACAGACTGATGATTTAGAGCGCTTCCAGCATCATGTTATAAACAGTAGAAGAAGAAAACTGTCTTTAGCCATCTTAGACACGTACTGCATGTACTCACAGAGCTCAAGAGAAGCTCAAGAGAAGCTCTGGTGAAGCTCCACGTCAGACGGTTCTGGCCTCCCGGTTATCAATTATTTCCTGACAATGGCACCTCGTCGGGCATCAACCCTTATGTTTGTATTCATGAGTGTCTGTCTGTTTGTACACCATTTTCAAATTTACTTCATGAAAAAAAATCCATTCCATTCTAGTAATACAACAGAGGTGTGACAATGGTAGATATCTCAAACCTTGACAAATAAAACCAAAACTTTCTGCAGGGCTAGATGTCACGAGGGAACTTCTGTTTTTTTTGCAATTTGAGTAAACAGATCCATTATGCAATATTACAATACATCTGTCTCAAAATTGTCATAGATTCCAACGGAAAATATCAGATTGTGAAATCTGTTTGTGTCTCATTTCGCTCATACAGTTGCCGGTCAACACAGAGAGCTCTACTGATCTATTGACCGCAGACTATTTTCTGTGCAGCGGCTTATCTTTTACTTTCTGTGAACGCATATGTCAGGGGGGGTGTACGCGCACACAGGCATTTTTCGTCTTACTTGGGATCTCGTGGGCTGTTTGGACGGCTGTTGGTGCGAAATCTGCTCTCCGTTCCCCCTGATGGTCGCTCTGGTCCTGAACCTGGACTTATCCGCCTGATAAGCGAAAAATAAAAGAAACAAACTTAGATGAAGGGAAACCAAGCATGTAAAGCCAAGCTTAGATTAGAGGGTTGTTTTGAAATAATTGTAAACACTCTCTGCTTTGTAATTACAAACATATAGTAGAGGTTTAGAAATGAAATCCTATTCAACACATTATTAGGATTAACATGAAAAATAATGCACATATTAGTCTCACTCCTGTATCCCAGAATCGTATGTTAAAAGACACATTTCCTTTACTTTATCTCAGCTTTCAATCAAAGTACAAGCCTATCTCTTGAGGTTTCTTTAAGGTTTTCATTTTAAACATCATTTTCCTTCTCCTACCTTGTTGATCTACCTACCGCCATTGTGTGTCCATTTAGACAGTACTGACATTATTGTCCAGCTTTTTGAAAACATCAAACTAGTTTCAAATGATCAGGGCGCCTAAGATGAGTCCGCCATCAGCTCTTTATCTGAACACTGCTCCTTTTAACAGATATTCCATGCCTTACATCAGTACCGAGGCTCAATATCAGATTTCCCCTCCAAACGGTCAGGAGAGGAGACTCATGACTATTGTGTATCAAATCAAACTCTTTTGAATCTAAACCCAACATGTATTTATTCATTCATTATGTTTACAGATTCCCATCTGAGCTACATTATTTACAGTTTAACCAAGTCTAAAGAATTAACTGTCATTTTGTTAGCTATGTTGACCAATGGTGATTTTCTTTAAGCTCAACTTCCCTAAAATGTCAAAAAATTAATGGTCAAAGATGTATTATTGTGTTAACATTTTATTGACTAAAAATGTATAAGAACACGTTCATCTTGAGGATGAGTTTGTTCAGAATCAGGTGACTCAATTTCCTTTTCATACATTCCCGTAGCGTCACAGTGAATTTCCCTGTTGAAGCCAAGCGTCCATGGACTTCAATGGGTCTGCTTTGAACAGTTTTTTTTTGGGATAAATGCTGTGATTATGTCTCGCCCACGCTCTCTGGGGTTCAATGGAGGAGTGGGCTGGCCTGGACGCTGGGCTTCTGCGTGATGATTGGAGGGTCTGTTAGAAGGCTGCATCTCCTTATGATTGACAGCGATTTTGAACTATAAAAAGTGTTGTTGAAAGACAAACTGCTGAAACCTATTTCTTGGTATTTGCTTTGCGGAATTGCTAGCCAATTTTCATCATACATTTCCTACAATTATACACAACCTTCCTTGTTTCAGTTTTACCTAATTCCAACATTCCCTCCTTCGACTTTCATATCGTTTTGTGACATTGTTTGTTCATTCAAACAAGGATAGGCTAGGCTAGTGTTGTAGGGGTGAACTAGCTAGCTAGCAAACTGCACACAGGGCCAGACAATGCTACTATTGTCGGACAGATTTTGGCACAGCCATTTGAAATTCTTCATTACGAGGAGAAACTTAAAATTAAACAGCAAGGCAGATCAACACCTAAGATTGATTTATCAACACCTAAGATTGATTTAGGTCAAAGTAGCTCTCCTGCTATTACAAAGTTAACTGGCTGACTGGAAATATTGTGACAAAGAAAATGCACTGCTGGCAACCAAAGAGATGTCAGACAATAATACAAATTTTTACTGATTCCTCTACATTTCTCTTAGAACCAAACAAGTCACACAAAACACCATCCAGTGTGAATTTTCACTCATTAAACATCTTGTGCTGATGCGGTGTGTACCTGGGTTCATCTGGAGATGGTTCCTGTGCAAGGCCATTGGTCTGCGCAGGGCTGTGGGCAGGGCTGCTCTCTGGACTGACTTCTTCTTTAGCACCATTAGCGGGTGGCAGTTCCAGGCAGGATCTGCCGCCCTCCCACTGCTGTGCTGCATTACGGATTGCCAGACGCCGCTTCTCCTTGATGCACGCACACACACACACACACACACACACACACACACACACACACACACACACACACACACACACACACACACACACACACACACACACACACAGAGGAGGTTTCAAGTCTCAGTTCTCTTAAGCAGAACACAGAGGGCATATACTACGTATGTTGCTTAAGAAAGTATGAAAACTGCTTACTGGCCTTACTGGCAGTTATTACACCTCAAAGTTTAATCTGAAATTGTATTTGTATGTGTTGGTCTAAGTTATTTGCTCTTGGTACTGCAGCTTTTCCATTTAACTGCAGTTACAGCAGTTAAAGTGCCATCCCCACCCTGCAAGAGAGAAGATTTCTGCTCCTTCGCTGTTTTTCAATTGTTCCTTTCTGGCCAAGCTGGAGTTTCGATATGCTCAGTTATGGAATGTGCCACTCCCCGATGCAGGGGTGAGTCAGTATTATTCATAGAGAATCCTTTACCCTCACGAACTCTTTGCTGCAGCATTTAATTTGACATTTTCTTAACAACATGGATTAACAGGAGTTAGTTTACTGAGAGTCAATGTGTTATACACAGAGAACATCTCAGCAAACCCTGAGGTTTGCAGAACCCAATGCAGCACAGACACAGTAGTACCACCATCAATTACTGTACTGTTGCGCATGCACACATGCAACACAACACAACACACCACACACTACACACATACACATATAAACACACACACACTCACACTCACACACACACACACACACACACACACTGCAAAAACAGATGCCTAGGCAAGACAGAACATCTTAGACCATTTAAAGAAATGGAGAAAGTATAATTTACAGAGCAATTTACAGACACTGTTGACAGTGTTCCCCTCCCCATCTCCCCATCTAATAAAGAGAGACATAGGTGAATGTGTGTGTTACTGTGTTTGGGGGCTGGTTGGGGGGAAGGTGACCTGCACGTCACACGCAGACGCCACATACAGAACAGAGCAGGGGGTGGTACTGCCTTTGACTCTTTTCCGTCTTCCAACGTTAGCTACGTGATTGCTGGATATACCAAACTAACCTTTCTTCACTTTCCTGGAGTACACAAGCACAAAGGTGAAAGGAACATCGCAACTGTTGTGTGTTGGTTGACGGAAAAAAAGGCCCTATGATTTTCAGTGTCTATTATTAAAAGCCCAAAACTATATATAGCCTTAAGTTGCTGTGAGCTGTAGCCTACATTCACCACTTCTATACAGAGGCAGCAATGCCATGAGTCCATGACGCTAATGTCTGATTACTCCACATTTTCATTGTCAGGTATCAGGTAAGTCAGTAACCGGCTAGACAGTGGAGTTTGGGGTCCTTCTGTAAGTAATTTTGGGGTTCAACAGGCACTATACTAGTACATGAACACTGTTCACAAACTTTTTTTGGTTAGTGCACATGTAGACACGTTTGAAAAATTCAGTGAAATCCATGTCAGCATCCAAAAGGTCTATCTTATTGCCTAAGCAGCGGCTACAATCAAAAGACACATTAATTAGAGGGAAAAAGCATGACTTAAATATTTCTTATAAAACATGTATTGATGGGTAAAAAAGTACCATTAGGGGCCAAAGAGGAGGCCATTTTCTAAATACACACTTAACCCTTACGTTAACCATGATACCAAAAGTAATAATGTCCGGAAGCTGGCGAATACTGTAAAAGGCTTTGGATTCAGATACAGTGTAACATTCTGCTATTAATCACATCTCATCAGCAATACAGTATGCGGTAGTTTTAGAATGCTAAAGCATGTAGCTTTATCTAATACTTTGAACCAAGTAGTTATCTTCGTTCTACCAAAAATAACTAACCATACAACAACCCAATGTATAAAAAGGGCACTATTTGTTCAGATGACACTAGTTCATCTACTCTTTGAGATGCAGGCCATCACGTGTATTTGCTACATATTCAAACTCTACATCCAGGCAGACAAAGACGGCAGGAGCAAATCAGATCAGAGTGGTACCTTATGAATGGTCTGCTTGTGACTCTCCCTCTTCTTCTCCTCCTCTTTTCGAGCCTGTACACCAGCCATCCGCCGATCCTCGTCCTGAAAAAGATAGCTTGCGCAATCAGAGTGTCGCTCCATTCATGAGTTCTGAATTATTCAGGAGAGAGGGGAACCACAAAAGACGTCGTCAGGAAGGCTGTTCTCTACAGCCAAACTGGACCACTGTGGAGGATGGGAGAGATTCTTGCACCAGCCAGCTGCATCACAGGATTATCGGTCTGATTTTCAGACTCGGATCAACTCAGCCCAGCTGTTGGGGAAAGCCAAAACTCCCAGAATGCAATGCTGCCAACACAAGCTGAGTGTGCCAGCTAAGAGCTGGGGGTATTCAGTTGTCTGTGACGAGCGAGCAGAGACGATGCTTCAGTCTGATCAATATTGGCAAAATGATAGCCTCACTAGAGTCCAGGCACTGATGTCAGCTAGTGGAGACGGATTAAGGTGCAAGGCCTGTTTGTCACTACTACAATTTATTTTGTGAGAAGAAGACCTTTCAATGGGAAATATCACCAAAGCGCTGCTTAAGCCATTGTGTGAAATTGATCAATTTCTTATTAAGATAACAATGTCTTTGATCGGGCAGCCTCCACATAATGTTTGGCTTTCAGCTCAATACATAATAACAGTTTTGCAGATATATTGTAGATATATATAGTATGAATATACAGTACATAAATTATATTTTTGTCATATCAAATGTATTTGCAGTTTTATATATTTATAGGATTATATGTTTTTTCAGTCAAAACAAATATGACAATAAAACAATTTCCAATATTTCGCTTCTGAAATAATCCAAACAGTTCTGACACAGGAAATGGAGAAACAGCCTTTTTTACAGTAGCCCAAAGCTGAAAAGTAGTACCTTATCTCCTCAATTACAGTATTAACTCTCATTTATTTCATATATCACAGCCAATCTGCCAGCAGTCAGGCATAGATTGTATCTCAGATAATCTGATCTGACTTCTACTGCTGACAGGACAGTGCACTGGGGGCAAATTCTGTAAAATCGGTTAGAGGGGAAAATCTCAATCTTCAGTAGCTACAACGAACAGTGACACAGTTTGAAAAGATGGAAACTCCAGTCATAGACTGACGTTTATGTCATACCAAAACTTTCTCGAAATCTATCAAATTAATACCCCCAAAAAAAATTTTTCTTCTTTTACCATCCCTGTTTTCCGGACTGACAGCCACAGGCAGTGGTTGGTTGGAGGGGTTTAATGGGCCTTGGAGATCATGAAACTTGCTTAACCTGTTAGTGACCCTAAAATTCAAGTAAAAACATGAACATTGTTGAAATAGGAGTTACAAGGATTTTTTTTTTATATCAACATTATGTTCTGAGGGCAAGGTGTGTGGTACAGATTCCATTAAAAGTGCAAGCTCAGACCTGGTGCTCCTTGCTTGACAGCCACTAAAAGCATGCTGATGTATAGCACATTGCTTGAATGTTATATAAATACAATTACTTTATGTTTATGCCTTAGGATAAACATTGTTTTGTTAATCCGAATAGACAGTATCTTACATCTATTGTATATGCTTAACTTATAGTTATAGTTTAGTCACTGATGCATTTTTGCCTCTAATATGCAACCGAGAAAATGCGGCACAAATGTCCAAAAACAAAGAATAATGAGAAACGTTGTCAAGATGTACAGGATCCTGGAGATACCCCATTGACAGTGAATAAGAGACTGCCTACGTAAGTTTGTTTTTAACTGTAAAACCATAATAAAGTTTATGTCAAGACAGACTCACTCAAGAATCAACATGGACACTGCAGTCAGGAATATGTGCTTAGACGGTGACATAAAGGTTTGGGCCATTAGCTGAACATGACTGTCTGATCAAATATGACATGCTACACAGGCTTTGTAAATACAAAGTACAGCACAACCATGAGCTGTAAGGGTTGTATAGCTTTTGGTTTTTCATGACTCTACATCCTCGTTTCTCTTTACTGTTTATTTGCTTATGGCACAATAGCATGATAAAAACCTTTACGTCAAAAATACTGTGTAGAAACATAAATTTAAAAAAAGGGACAAAAAACTATTTTAACAGCTATAATTAGCAGCATTTATTCAGTGGCCAGTTTTTTACTCTGGTAAACACACACACACACACACACACACACACACACACACACACACAAAAACACACAGTTCAGACTTACTGTGATGCGCTTCATGTCCAGCTGTCTCAGATGAAGCACACAGCGCAGGACGGCCTGCTTGTACCATGTCTCCAGGGCTACAGGATTCCCATCCAGGGTGAGCTCAGAAAGGGAGTGTGACTCTCCAAGGCAGGCTAGCTGATCAAAACTAGGCACAAAGAAAGAATATTTTGAAAAGAGATCGAGAGCTAAAGCTACACAAGCAAATGTTTTCAGTTCCAAAACCCAGTGAATGCTTTACCGTGATATAGGATATTTGATTCTTATACCGTTACCTAGGCTTTTATTGACCGAATAGAGCCATGCTAAAACAAGAACAACTGGTAATTTATCAGGAACACTGGCAGCCTGACATTACTCAGCAGGCAATGAAGAGAAAAATATCCGCTACATTGTTGATATCAGCCTGAGGCAAAGGGAAAAATGAAAAACCAGAAAGTAAGGCAGTGGAGATTTTATCATAGCTAATTTGTAATAATAACCTTGATGAATCATTTGCCTGAAACCACTTATGAACCTGCTATACTGCACTGTGCCAGATCCTAGCCAGGTTTTGTTTGAATGCAAAAGACGGTCAGACAATAGACCTCTGATGAACAATAAAATAAAGTACTGTTGGAGTTATGACACATGCAAAGCAAAATTTCGATTTGGGGTAGTCAGGAAACTGCACTAATTTGAGTATTATTTTCTCCTATCTTACAGTGGGCACAGCTGGACCTTTGCTATTATTTCCTTAGACTATACTAGTAATACTTTATACTGTGTTTCATTACATTTATGAATTTTTAATGAAGACAAACAAAATCTAGCAATAATGACAGTGTTTGTTTTTTTACAGTGATTACAGAAGACTACTTGAGAGATCCCAATGGTGCTTCACTGCATCTCATGCATTTTAAATAGTTGTTTGCATTCATAATCAGTGACCAATGCCCTCTTGGGTATTGTTACTATGATAAAACCACTCATTAATAGTTGCAATAATTAAGTATACATGCATGCCACTGGATGCTATCAAAGATCTAATCAGAAGAGAATAAAATATGTGTTTGTTGTGTGTGCAGAGTGGATTGTGGTTGAAAACTGTGTGTAGTTATCAAATCCATCTGGCACTACAATCGCTGAACCAATTTCTTTACTGTTTTCTTATTAGCATTTCTGCCTTTACCTGATTCATAAGGTGTTCAAAATCAAGACAGGTAAAGTAAAAAAAGCAAGATTATGGCAAGTGAAATAATAATAAATTTTTTTTTTTGCTCCATCATCCTCTACCGGGCAAACTGACTGCACCAAGTAGACAATATGTTATGTCCCTCTACCTAGCAACAGAGCACAACGGTTCTCCTATCAGAACTGAACAGTTTCAAAATGTACACCCGCCACCTTTCTACAATGCCATGGTGAGCAACTATTCACAAGTCAAGTTTATATTGAAATGCCTTTACCAAAAGGTCATTATATAGTAATAGTAAGACTATGAAGAAGAAAGAAAAGATATTTAAAAAATGCATATATTATAAAAATTAGTTGAATAATCACGCGGCAATTAGAAACGTGTCCCTCTATGATGTCATAAAGAAGTTTAAAAATACAAACAGATTACTTTTTCCTTTTGTTCTTGTCACAACTGTAACTGTAACTGTGTCAGATACAGAATCGCACAGAAACTAGAACAGCAAGGCTGGCTTAAGACGTCAGGTCAGATCTATCACAGCACAAGGTGACTATGGTCAAGAAGGCTAATAAACACTGTCTGACCCCGAATCCCACATACAGGTCCCTCCTTAAAGCAGCCTTATTCAGTGGAAGGAATTTGCTGTTTAACTAGGTTAACCCAGTAACAATTTTATAGCTGGGTTTAAAGAGAAAGAAGCAAAGAAAAAAAACAGACCACAGAAATTAGATCAGTGTGTAAAGCAGGCTGACGTTTGCAACAAAAGACAACTCTCATTCATCCTACACACTCTCACCTAGCAATGCTGCAAATGCTTAAATTTACTTAACCTTCAGTGAGCAACCTTCTTGTTAGCCTGCTTCTCAGGTTGGCGAGAAATGAACTCTGGAATTGTGATTTAACCTACGATTCTATAAGAAAATTATATAAAATAATAACAATAAAGAACACATCCAGGTGATGTTTTAACAGAAACTGCCCACCACAGCAAACCTATGTGTGTGTGTGTGTGTGTGTGTGTGTGTGTGTGTGTGTGTGTGTGTGTGTGTGTTCTGCTTGCAGCTTGTTGGCCAGGCCCTGTCAAGAGCCAAGGGAGTGGACAAGGAACTGTCCGGCTACCATCTCTGTCCATGCCCTGCGGGGGAGGAGGGAGTTAAGCGGTACCAGCTCTTACCTGGTGATGTTGTTGCAGCTGAGAAAGAGGCGCTGCAAGCAGGGCAGGCGGTACACCTCAGTCTAGAAAGAGAAAGAGGGTAGAGAGAGAGATGGAGGGATGTGAAGAGGAGAAGGTGCTCAGGAAGAGGGCACTGCATCGTCACTGTCGTCAGAGCTATGTATTTCTCTCCATTCCCTCAATCACCTTGCAGTTCTCAGCTCCAGCATACAGCATCCTTATCCATCCTGCGCATGCACACACATACACACATACACAGCACGCTGCCTTGTCTGCACATGGAGAGAGAGAGAGAGAGAGAGAGAGAGAGAGAGAGAGAGCATGAGGAGGAAAGGGGGAGGGGAGAGAGAGTGGAGTGTGTGCTGCGCTAATGCAGAGATTCCCTGCTGCAGGAGGAAAACTCAGGATGCCACTCAAACACATACATTCAGTTGCACACACTCAGAGCAGTTAGCTACTGTACCATCTCACGCAAGAACAATAGCTTGGCTTATTTCAATGGAAACTGACTGGGATGGGAGCGTTTTCTTTCTAAGCATCTAAATCATTGCAGAATTAAGTGAGGGGGCGGAGTAAGGAGCAGCAGCTGGCCAGCTAGCAAGCTGAAGAGGATTCACGGGAACGTAGGCAATACCACAACCACGAGTTAAGCTAATCAGATGGTGTGTGTGTATGTGTGTGTGTGTGTGTGGATGACCAGTGTTGCATATGCTAAAAGCAAAGCAGACACTGAATAAGCTGCGTCAGCGTCCACCCATATTGCAGCCAACGCCTCACAGCCTCCATCAGAACTGTTATCAGTCTCCATTCAAATGAGAGATCAGCCTAGCATTTAGGCTATGCTAGGTCCTCTGCAGAGAACAGTACTACTACTGCAGCACAGAGTCTTGACATTTACAAAATTCCTACCACCCCCATCCGCACAACCATATAAACCATACAGTTACTGATCCTTGTTTCATCCATTCCAACGGCCAAAATGCTCCCTACAGTATGCAACATCAGAAGCAATGCTAGAGAGTTTGTATGTGTTGTGTGTGTGTGACTGTTGTGTTACATTGTTGATGCTAAAACAAACAAAAACAAGTAATAAAAATTACTTTGCAAATGCAGTGTGTTTTGTTACAGGAATTGGTTGTTTTTCCAGTATAAAAACTCCATTACGCAATACAGCACCTTTCCACCACCAAATGCTGGCGAGACAAGGTATGAGTGACTGAACATTGTTAGATTTTTTTCCGCATAAAACTTTAAGGCTAAAAGCAAGTTATGTGTTTGCTGAATATGTAATTTGTCAACTGTATAATCCAGGTTTATTGCTCCCAGTGGTAAAACAAATTCACATTGACATTGTCATGGCATGGTTCAAAAGGGTTGAACTTATTGTATAGGTGTGTTTAGGTGTAATGTGCAATAAACCAATCAGAGTGTCATCTGCCATTCCATTTAAAAGCCAGGCGCATTTATACCTTGGCACATTGCTATTAAATGTGCTGTATTTATATAGTGCTTTTTCCAATTTTAACAACTGCTCAAAGGGCTTTTACATCTACAGGGAACATTCACCATTCACACACATTCATACACTGTGGCCAGGGCTGCCATACAAGGTGCCACCTGCTCATCAGATAAACATTCACACACATTCACACTCCGATGCGCAGCACCGGGGGCAACTCGGGGTTCAGTGTCTTGCCCAGGGACACTTCGACAATGACTGCAGGGGCGGGGATCGAACCACCAACCTTCCGATTGGCAGGCAACCGCTCTACCACTGAGCCACAGCCGCCCCATTACTCGGGGCTCGCCTCCCCGCCTCACCAGGTAAGTGAAAAACTATGCACCATAGTATAGTATTTGTAATGTTTTGCATGTTTGTGTGGTGCTGCGCTTCTCTGTGTGTGTTGTGCACGAGCCTAGGCGCATTTCACTAATGTACACTTAAAATAACAATGAAATGCTGCGTTACTGACTTTAGACCAAGTTTTTGTTGGTCAATGGCGCAATCACTTTCTGCTGCCGCAAGATCTCAATATGCCAACAGTTCAGCTGAACACACCTCCCTGTAAGACCAGCATGCCCATGGGTGCAAAGATGGGCACAGGTGCATTTGCTATTTAAACGACGTGGGCGCAGGATAAAAAATTAACAACTGCGTCAGTCTTAAAATAGCAAATACACTTGCGTCAGGCTTTGCGCCATGCTGAGCAGGGTGCAAGATAGGGCCCTAAGTCTAATAGGAGTCTGGATTTTTGTAAAATTAGATTGTGTAATGAGTTACTGTGCACCTCTGCAGTACAAGGGCATTTCTTCTTTTAAAAAACTGCAAGTCATGTCATCCAGTGCTAGCTTAATCCGACCCTCCACCACACTCCCACAGTCTCTGTGCTCGTCTCTGTAAGGATGCTGGTGAGGCGGTAGCCACTGCTGCACGCTGTCTGAGACTAAATATAGCAGCCCTGTCTCAGACAGAATGATGTCATCACTGAGCTGATGTGCTGCATAATAATCGCCCAATTTGTGTGTGTGTTTTTTTTTAAACTGTTTGATCAGAACCAATCAGCTGATAGGATCTGATACAAGGTTGGGTACAACTGGGTTGTTGTGAGTGTCTGCCTGCAGCTGTGTATTTGTGTGGCCGCGCCTTTACCTCTTTATCCCAGATCCACCCTCTTCTCACTGACAGTTTGCGTGTCTTCATTTTTCACACTTATACTGAGCTCTGGCAGAGGCGTTACTCCACAAACACAGAACTACCTCTCAACACCACTGTCTGTGTTGCATGCAATAAATACACCACAAAAGAGCATGAAAGCTGCTCAAATAAACACACAGGTACATGTGGATGCCAAGGGGGTTTCAAAGCTTGTAAACTGTTAGGTTTTGTGGCTACTCTTTGAATAGCATAGAGTGAGCTTAGGAGCTTAGCCGGCACACATCTGGCCTCAGGTTTTGTGTGCTAGAATTGCAGATGCTGTGCATTAAGCATGTACACATGTTGAGGTAACAATCTGGGTTTGTATTATTATTCAATAGTTTGGATTAAAATGTAGTTGCAAAGTTATCTTGCTTTTTTATTACAGTTCTGCTAATTCATAAACCAGTCTGCCTGTGGGTGATCCATTTTAGCTTTGTCTGTTCTATAGGGGTGAGGGGAAAAAATTGATACAGCATAGTTTTGCAATATTTTCAGTGGCAATACTGTATCGATACACAGGCGCCAAGTATCAATCTTTTATTATATATGTGTTGGTCAGTTTGTATGCTTGACAGTCCAATTTTGCAGCAATACAATTGAAGTGATATGAACAAACAGAGAAATGTGTCTTTTTAGATGAAACAGATGTTGACAAAGTTTCCTTTTGAGGACTTCATTTGAAATTGGGAATAATTAGAAGTCGGAAAAAAGGTTATGAATTGCAGTATATTGCAGAATATTGTAATATGTTTAAAATCGCAATGATCGTGGCATAAGTATCATGATGATATCGTATCGGGAGGCGTCTTGAGATCCCCACCCCTACTGTTCCAACAATGCTCATGCTGACTACCCAGCTCTTCCAAATTAATCACTGTTCCTGCTGCCAAAAATATAAAATGCATCATTTCCTGACTGCCGCAAGATTTGTCAATGGAAAGACCCACTTGAGAGCATATGTAAACAGTTTTATGAAGTGATTCGTTAAATCAGCACTTTTTTTATCAGTGATTGTGACGTAAACATTAGAGTGACATTTATATGAAAATGTAATGAAAGTAGAAATGTATGGTTAAAACTATGGAAAAATTTGGATGATAACCTTTAAAGAATTTCATTACAATTTGTATTGATATGTCGAAATGAAAAAAAAACAGTGTGTATATGTGGCATCTAATGTTGATATATTTATGTATTATTTGAATGAGACTATAAGAAGCTCAGCAATTACTTGTAGCATGTATTACAGCATAGCCTTTTTATAGTCCAGAATTCCACTTTTCATCTGCCTTGAACGAAAGGGAAAACCTGGACACCTGGAGGATGCTATTTACTTTGTGAAAGGAAAGCACTTGGCAGCAAACACCACTAATGACAGAGACTCGAGAATCTGCTGAGGGGTAGCACTTCTCCTCTCCTGTGCATCAAACATTAAATCCGATAATTAGGACTGGAAGTGGTTCTTGATCAGAACCTGCAGGCAGAGGACTTGGTGAGTGATGGAAAGAGGTTTTATACAACAACACAATGTTGGATTCCATTCCTATTTTCTACCAAAAAGCAGGAAAGGCCTTCAGGGATTTGCATACAAATGAAGGGGCCTGTTTTGGCATGCACTGTTCTGTTTATTAAAACTATAGAAACCATGGGGAGTGAATTTCTGTGTTACAGAATATCCGCAGTGAAAGAGTTTCTCTTTCACTACACCATAAAGTCGGAGGGAGCTTGTGGGTAATGAGCTACGTCTCCCTAGGTAACGCCAGAGAGAGATATTCACAACAGACTTTCGTACAAAGATTCTATTGACTTGCTTCATGGGATATCATAACAGAGGAAACAGTGGCCATCCATAGGACATTAACCAAATGAATGACATGAAGATGAAAGATTTAAATGCATGCATGCAATGACTGCATTTATATAGGTCTCTCCTAGTCTTAACAACTACTTAAAGTGCTTTACACAGAACAGGCACCATTCATTATTCACACACACACACTAATACACTGGTTGACCAGGCTGCCACCTGCTCAGCAGATAAACATTCATGCACATTCACACACCGATCGGGAGAAATTCAAAGTTCAGTGTCTTTCCCAAGGACACTTCGACTTGTAGACCAAGGATCAAACCACCGTACCTCCTATTGATAAATGACTGCCCTACCGCCTGAGCTACATGTGCCCAGATGTAGCACGCTACTAGAACTTTTATCCTGAGAGGAACCTTTTCCTTAGGAACAGTCGTCAGGGTGCATGTAGAAAACCATCCATGGCTCTAAAAAATCATAAGGCAGCTAGAGTTAACAATCTGGGACTAGGTTTGAATTATTACAACATTGAGCCAATACATACAATACAATACAATACAATACAATACAATACAATACAATACAACACAATACAGACCCCTATTGACATTGGGATAGCTACAACTCTAAACGTAACTTCTCTTCCGACTGCATCTTGGCTAAGAAGACGGTTATAAAATCTAAAATAAATGTACTTACATGTGGCTTTTTGTAGTTTAGCTTATTTGAAGCTTCTATGTGATTCTCTGAGTAATGTGAATTTCTGAGTTTGGACCTTCATGGTCGAATGCACTTATTGGAAGTTGATTTGGATAAAAGGGTCAGCTAAATCTAATGAACATGTGTACGATGCATTGGTATAAATTGTGCAGATTAGACACAGCACATTGTCCAAGAAGTCGTTAAATCATTCTATGGCAGCAGCCACAAAAGTTCTGGAGTCTGCAACTCTTCCTGGGATATCTTGTAACACATTTGTATAGTATTTCTAACTCTTACTTGCACTTTTATGTGGAAGAAAATAGAAGCCACATAAAGGCAAAGGGAAGCAGAAGCTACAGTCTTGGTTGAAAATAAGATTACCAGTTGGGGCCCTTTCCTTTAAATAAGGGAGTACAATAGTGAGCATGCAATGAATAAAATGGTTTAACATGTCGCTAATTGGGAAAGAGGCCTCTTACCACAACAGAGATGCAGTTGTTTCGTAGGTTGAGTTCAGTCAAACAGTTGAGGCCCTGCATGTTTTCCACTCTGGATATGTTATTTCCTGCCAGGTTCAACACTCGCAGCTCAATTAGGTGTGATATGTTTTCTATCCTGCAGATCTGAATTAAAGCACAAAAATGAATAAAACAATTATGTAATGGCCATTCAGATAACAATATTTTACGCATAGAGGGGAAGCAAGACTAGCAGAGGATAACAACACAGTGCAATTGTATACATTCATTGCTCACTATCACATGCAAATCCTGTATTTAAATATCATCAAAGGGCTCTGATTTAGCCTTCACACAGCTAAATGTTTGTGGGGAGCAAGAAAGCCAAAACACACTGGGCTCCCTTTTCTATGCAATCCCTGAGCCCACACCTTTTGCTAAAAGACAATAAAAAACAGAAATGGTATTTCCACTCCCCTCATTTACCTCAGAGCAAATCATTTCACAGCCACAATCTGCATCACTTAACATCTTGAATGACTGATATGCATGGAGTCACATTGAGCCGCGACTCAGTTGACCTCCCAAATCATAATACCAAACAAGTATTTGAGGGTCAGTCAACAATGACAATATACCCAGTTCTCCCCCCTCCTCTCTTGGGGAGAGACACTTGAAATACTTCAGAAGAATTCCTGGTGTCTGTTACACTGAGAATGATGTGTTTGCTCCAGTGAATACTGTACATGTTAGGATCAGGTTAAAAGGGCTTCAGAGGTTCAAGGATTCTGTCAAAATACAACACCCAACAATCAGCTGAAATGTTAAATACAGTAGGTCATTTGGAATTGAAATTTTAGAATTAAACTAAATAATGAAAAGTCGTTAAAACTACAAATATAGATAACTAGAATGGTAATTTGATAGCGCAGACCTTTACAAAGGTCACTGATGCATTCAAATGCTGCACGGATGGTCCCAATTTTAGAGTTGGAAGGTTGTTCATCCCAGTTCAGTGTGTTCATGAGCTTTAAGTGGTAACGTGGAAATGACATGAACATTACAAAAGGATGTGTTGTATTTTATTGATCCAAGCAATTGAACAGCACGTAGATAGCGGTTTCCAGTATTTCGGGTGACAAAAAAGAGCAAAGGAAATGGATCAGGTAAGCCATTAAATATAATCAGGAACAATCCTATACCAGCCGATTATTGCAACAGAACATTAATGTCTAACAATGCTTATGTGTGTGTCCACCCTGTGATTCATCTCCAAGATGTAATTAATTCTTTCTTGGGCCAAAGGTTTCTCTATAATCCTGCTGACATACAAACAAACAAAACCAACCAACCAACTAATAGATAAACACTCCAAGCGGAAAACAAAACCTCCTTCGCGCAGAACCAAGATGAGTTTTGAGCTTTGTTATTTTTCTCAGTTTACCTCTTAAAAAAAGGATAACTATCTGAAAAGCAGGCTCTGCAAAAGTTACTAGGTTTAGAACGGTCCTTGCAGATGGTCAAGGAGATCTTGTAGGTTCATATGCAGAAAAATAATATAGGATTTTAAAATAAATAGAGAAACCTACAGGGAACCATTGGTACATGGGAAGTGATGTGTTTACCAAAAAAGTTCTTGATCCCCTGCTGATTTTGTACAGTTTCCCACAACAAAGAAATGATCAATCTATAATTTTAATGGTAGATTAATTCGAACAGTGAGATACAGAATAACAACAAGAAGGTCCAGAAAAAAGCATGTCAAAAATGTTATGAATTGATTTGCATTTAATGAGGGAAATAAGTATTTCACCCCCTCTCCATCAGAAAGATTTCAGGTAACGAGCTAAGATTAGGAGCACACTCTTAAAGGGAATGCTCCTGATCTTACCTTGTTACATGTGTAAAAGACACCTGTCCACAGAAGCATTCAATCAATCATATTCCAAACTATCCACCCGCTACAAGACAATTGTCAAACAACATGGTGAGAAGGTGAACAGTTGGTGCACTTATTCGCAAATGGAAGTAACACAAAAGAACTGTCAATCTCCGTCAACCTGGGGTTCCATACAAGATCTCACCTCGTGGAGTTGCAATGATCATTAGAACAGTGAGGAATCAGCCCAGAACTACACGGGAGGATCTTGTCAATGATCACAAGACAGCTGGGACCATTGTCACCAAGAAAACAATTGGTAACCCACTATGTTGTGAAGGACTGAAATCCTGCAGCGCCCGCAAGGTCCCCTGCTCAAGAAAGCACATATCCATGCCCGTCTGAAGTTTGCCAATGAACATCTGAATGATTCAGAGCACAACTGGGTGAAAGTGTTGTGGTCAGATGAGACCAGAATGGAGCTCAACTCAACTCGCCGTGTTTGGAGGAGGAGGAATGCTGCCTAGAATTTCTGGCAGTGGGCAAATGTACGAAATCAGCAGGTTATCAAATACTTTTTTCCCCTCACTGTAGGAAGGCTTGTGACAGGTTTGTGGTGAAATGTGGAAAAAATGAAGATGTATGAACATAAAGCAGTCAGTGGACGGCAAATAGCTCTAGTTAAAAGATAAATATAGATAAAAGGTGTTAAAAAAAGACTCTCACTTAATATATGAATCCCACGTTACAAATTCCATATAATGGCCAGTATTGTCAAAGAAGAGGTCACAAACACAAAACAAATTGTGCTACAGATGTAAATAATAACAGCAATGCCTAGAGTATCCTTGTGGGGGTCTCTGTACCAGCTTAGCCCTAACCCAAAGTGCTATGCTTCCCACACATGACAGATTCAGTCTAAAATAAATCATCATCTTGATTTGTAGGAGGGATATCATTTCTACCATGGGCATGAGCTCAACAAACTTTATAACTCTCCGATACTCTTTCTTCATTTTACAGACCCCGTAGGGCATTATCCACTGTCTTCTGTGTAGTAGTAGGAGTATTCAAGTCAAACTGCTCGAGTGGAAAACATTACCGCCTAGCTAAAGATCGGTTATCCAACATTGTCAGGTCACATTGTAACCCCAACACTTGGTCACTGAGGCCAAGTGTGGGTTGGATGCACACTCCCAAAGAGAATATCTCCTTTTGAATAAGTCCAGCAAACTGGAAATGAAAGGACATCCTGTTACAGAACTAAAGCGTAAAAAGAGATGGGGGAAGATGTGATACTCACTGCTAGAAAATGGGAGAAGGAAAGGATGACAGTGATGTACTGCTTGTGGTTGAAGAATGCAAAGAAAAGAAAAGAGGACATGCAGCTGGTGTTCTACGGCCAATAGTGACTAAACAACAACCTGAATAACCACGACTTCCAACATTATTTAAAGCAATTGAAGTCCTCGCTCATATTATCATTGTGCAATTCATGGCCGAGTTAGCTTAGTTGGTAGAGCAGGTGCGCATACATAGAGGTTTACTCCTCGACACAGCAGCCGCGCGTTTGACTCCAACCTGCGGCCCTTTGCTTCATATCCTTCCCCCTCTCTCTCCCCCCTTTCATGTCTTCATCTGTTCTGAGAAAATAAAGGCCTAAAAATCATTGTGCAGCAATTCACATTATATTTGGGTGGTCAGTTCTTTGGAGACTTTGGAAAACAATGAATAGTTGAAATGAAGTTGATTTAACAGTTATTTAAATGCACAAAGGACATGAGGTTTTGAAGTCCTTGAGTGAAAAGCAACGTGTCCTGGTCGGAATAATAGATTTATCATCTGCTCCCCAAAAGGCGCTTGCCAATAAATGGCTACCACAATGTGCTCTCATTACCAACAAGGACAGTACAAAGAAATGCTGTTTCCTAATTCACTCATTAAAGTGTCAAATTATAAATTGTGTCAACTGCTCAAATGAACTGTAGAGATGCTGTAAGGAAACACAACAAGTGGACAGAGCTTGAGGCAACAAAGAATCCTCTGACAGGAAAAAATACATTACAGAGTAGCAGCCATTGAATAGTAATTGGGACGCCTGCTTATGCAGAGAGCAGCCAACATCAGAAAGGGAGGGAGTCTTACCAGGTCTGTCGAGTAGTTCTCTGAGGATGGGGCGTAGGCGGCATGCTGGCAAAACATGAATTTGACCAAGGGAAGCCTTTCTATTCTATCTTCCTTGCCCAAGGGTTGCTAAAATCCTCATCTGACATCAGTGTTACTTACATCATTTCATTTCCCAGGCCAGCGTCAGTGAGCCAGGCTCTATTGTAGAGGGCCTGGAGGCCTGAACAAACAGCCCCCAATAATAGTTTTACTCAAATGAATTGAACATCATAATCTGCTTAAGCTCAATACTATTACCAAAGCTAGAAGCACAGAAACAGTTGGGCCTGTTGAATAAATTATGCTAGGGTCACTGAGAAGATGAGTGTGGGAGTAAATCTTTCACAATCTTGGGGTCTCTGATTGTTTTCAATCTTTTGTTTTCTTACAGTGCTTGGAACTAAAACAAATGTGAAGTTAAGTCATCAGAGTTCTGACTTAAAATATGTTGCAAGATCAAGCGGAGAACGAATGCTAGACAGGACCTATTTGTTTATAATACAATTTATGGCAATCGATCTACAAAATAGAGATTATTTTAAAAGATGTTATGTTATAAACACAAACAAGTGGACATTTTGGCTACAATGTATAAAAACCCAAATAAACATCATTGTATCTCACATAGCAAGGTACTAGTTAGCAACACTGTGGTGGTGGTGAAAGAGAAAATCTACTTCTGCTGAACTTCTGCTGCCAAAAATCATGATCTCTAGTTACAGTATATGCAGCTAAATGACCAAGACTAAACACACTCATGATGTAGGTGGGAGGACAGTGAAGGAACAGTACCTGATTGTCATGCAGATCCAGGATAGTCAGATTGGACAGGCTTTCCAAACAGCATATTTTATGGATTCTAAGAAGGGACATAAAATGAAATATCTGACATAAAAAGTAATACTGTCACCATGTATGTTGACAATAAAAAAAAAAACTTTTCGCCCATTCTTAAATGTACCTGGTGCAGCCAACTAACTATGCACGTTCAAGAAAATCATAGGAAGCCAACTGGCCAACAAGCTTATTAAAGGTTACATTCCCAGAGGAAACCAAACATACAGCAGTGTACAGTGTTTAAGACCGACCGTATGGATTAGGATCAAATTACACGTAAGGATGAAAGACTGTAGTCTCTTGACAAATGCCGATGGAAACCTAAATCCAAGGTTTTATTCACCCTTCATGAACCACATATGGCCCTGGAAAGAGGTCATAAAAGATAAATATCACAATTTATAGAAATTTACAGAGAGGATTACAAATCCCAGAGTTTGTCTATAAGATCTTGATTTCATTCACGGTGATGTATGAATTCAATCTTCCTTCTGCTGAAATTTTGAAATAGAGATTACTAACACCAAAGTGAATGGTTTTTTAATCAAACTGGGCATCTGCTGGAAAACACTCATTTCTTTGGCTTAACACGTAGCGGCAGCTTAAATGCATAAAGCCTTACATGCATACAACACAATGTCTTGAATAAACTATATGCAACAATTACACATTTCACATTAAACCAGATATCTCACTATGTAAGATTAAAGAAAAATATGCCCTTTGATGTTTTTATACCATCACCTTTGATAGCCAACTGTCAACTGTGAAACAAACAAGGATTGAAACAAGCTCAAACTAAAATGTCACCTAGGAAAAACCAACAGAACGAGGAAGAGATGGAGATTAGACCTGATCTGCATCTTTTGGTGTACTACCACAGATATGAACTGCACAATTTATCAGTGTAAAAGAGGCAACACAAATTCTTGTGTTTGCTTGTAAATCCACTGATGACAACTCACCTGTTCTTCCCCAGCATGAGGATCCTAAGAGAGCTTAGATATTCAATGCCAGTCATTTCAGAAATGTGATTGTCATAAAGGTTCAGGAAAACAAGCTGTTGCAGATGTGACAGATGATGGATCCTTGTGATTAGATTGTGCTGGAGGTTGAGAAGCTGTAGTTCATACATAGGGCCCAACTGGGGGCATTCCTCCAGACAGCGCCTAGAAAATATAAAGGACATTTTGCACACTTCAGCTTAAAATGGAGGACTATAGCTCAGGACTTAAAAGCGGTATTTCACCTTCAATCCATTCAATATTATATTTATCATATTTATCTCTGTGCTGTCAGTATAGTAGTTCTTTGTCAGAAACCATGTCTGTGAGAAAAAGGGTGGGCATTTTAAGGGACTTTGCCGCTCCCTGGTGGCAATCTGGAGCACTTGCCGTGTTAGGTGAAAGTCTTATAATTTCTATTACAAATACCGTGACTCAGACATGAAATTAAGATCAAAGCCATCATGGATTGGTTGCCAAGGCCCCTTCAATCTTCCATGTCACACCGTATCAATAATATCAAGCTTTGCAAAGACAGTTTTTTCGAAGTTAGAAACAAGACAAAGCTATAAATCCAGCTATGTTAGCGGCTCTGTGAGGCTGTACTTTTGCACAGCAATGCTTAGAACTCAATTCATAATACCAATTAAACTTAATGGCATGGGGATGACAAAATAATGTTAATAACACTGCACACATAGTACATAAAACTGCTGTGTCACATGATATGTTAATCATATGTCCAGATTACACTGACAGTTAAAGCAACAGGTTCTGTACAGAACAGATTCATTCTAATCTGTTAGAAAATAAAAGACATCAGAGGTACCTGTCCAAGTCAATTCGTTGAACATGGGATGCAAAACTGTCACAGGGCAATCGAGTGAAGGGAATACCAGGGACTTCATTGTATTTATATCCTCCAGAACCACCTGACATGGACATTACATACTGTGTTCAGGATGCACAAAATATGATTGTTCACTGCAAAAAAATCAATGGTTTACATGTAGGTGAAACAAACTGTGAAACTAAAACTCAGCAACAAAACCAGTTTCCCAATTCCATAATATTTGCCAAGTGATAATGCCATTTTTACCTGCTTGCTTAGCAAGGTTTAACGCATTGCGGTAGTAAGTGGCCCCTGGCCTGTTGGTTGGTCTCCTAGATTTGCCTCTTGCGTCTTGTGTTACATGTGATACCGCATCCAAACCACTTTGAGCACCACACGCTAGTGGTACAAGATTATGCACAGCGGAATCTGTTGAGTAAAAGACAAATGATGGCACCAGAGGTGTCTGGGCAAGTCTTCTGCAAGCACGCAACCTGTTTTCTACATATGGTATGGTATAGTAAAACAAAGTGTGCAAACAGTCCATTCAATTATTTACATATCTTAGCAATTCATAGTACAATACAATGCTGCTGAATCACACACATAAAAACTCTTGGGCAATTGGGATGGAAGAGTTTGCAAATGGGTGGATTGGGACAAGCTCACCTGGGTTTGAATAATTAATTGTTTGGCCGGTATTCGTATTTTTTTCGTTAACTACATCTTGGGAGTCAGTCTGTGAAACAGTAAACATGATACAATGTGAAGCATTGGAAAGTCTAGGGTATTAACCACATAGCTTGTCTCTCAATGAGTTCTTTGTCATGACTCACCATCCTCTGGGCTCTCTCTAGTGACTTGACAGTTGTAAGGTGCAACTTGCAGCTGTTGACCTGCAAAAATATAGTAGTAATAGATAACGTGTATGGCATTAAACAACATAGACCCCAGACACAAATGTTTAAAGCACTGCTAGGCTACCCCTTAGCTTCAAACATTAGCATGAACAATTAGCTAGTTAGGCTACTAACTTAAGCAAGCTGATACACTTTTAATGATTAGCCTGTAAAGCATTATACTGTGAGCCAATGGTAAAAGTCTAATAAAAGTGATATTTACCATGGGGGTGAGACACACCCATCTATCGTTGACACTGTTGTGTTTCTGAGATCGCATCGTTTTGCTCTCAGTTGGTTCCATTTAACCTAGCAAACGTCTGCTAAAGTCAACAAGTTAGGCCAACCATGTAGGTTAAACAAGTTAAATTTCAGAAGCGGTACTGCCTTCATAAATATCTGAAAGAAATAAGGGAACTCATTTGCTACAATAATATATTTCTAGAGCTAGGGTTTGTTGTTCCAAAAACCGATATTCATCTGTAACGTTAGCTAGCTAGCTTAACAGGCACAACAAACTTCCTCGGAGACAAGCATTGCTGCCATGGCAACGACGTTGTTGCTAGGTTACACTCACTTCCCGTGTCACTAAAGAACACTCCGCAATGTTTTGGTATGCTTCTATTATTACCTAATATTGCAACGTTGCCTTGAAGAAACCTGTGTCACACTATTATTATATTTTGTTAACATTGTGTATATTCCAAATAAATATGTCGAAATATGCAATGCAACAGACAGCAATGTGCAGCAGGTATTAGTCTTTCCAACAAGCGCACTGGTCGTTTTCTTGTTCTCTAATCTGTCAAATGTGGTCTGCTGTATATGTTAGTAGTTCTTGCATAATGTACAGAGAGAACCGAGGTTAGTAGGGGCACAGCTCATATTAGCACTAGGGCCATGTTCATTTAGCCTTGTGTTTTTAGTGTTGTTATTTTACATCACACTAAAGATAGTACTTCTCAAATAAAAAGTGTCAAGGGTATCAACTAATCACAAGTGCCCACCAAGTGTAGGCTACACCCGCTATGTACAAAATAGATAGCCTATAAGTAAACACTAGCCTCTTCTATGGGCAGTGGCATTTTCCTTTTAAATGCGGGTGCAGTCATGGCATCACAATTGAACTTGAGTTTTGGAATAAAGTTATATATATATGGCATGTAGTAGGCATATGAGCAAAATGTTGGTGTTTTACCACAGTTGCCGTGAGGGACTCAAAGCCATGCAATCCTCGTCCAAAGTCACCATATATAGCACTATTAATATTTGAAAAATTGACAATTCAGCATTCATTTTGCAGAGCTGAAAGAGAGGCAACTGGAGAACCCAGTGCAAACAAACAACAAACAGCAACACTAGTAGTTAACACCACAAAACAATGAAGTAAGCTGTATGACAATAGAAGTAGCCTACTGTCTTTGCAAGGACGCAAATTACACATAATGGCATTGCGTGCACTTTTCCATTCTAATTGTAAACATATATTTAAAACAAAACACCTAAAAAAGCAAGCAATTACTTGTACTTACACATGCACACATTATATTTTGACGTGGTTTTCTATTTTGTACTACGGGTAAAATCAATGAAATGCTGAGGAAAAAGATTGCTTAGATAATGACCACCAGAACATTGACAAAACCCCCTAAGGGAACAGTTTTTCATTACAAAGAAAGGCACACATGAAAGAAATAACACTAATTTTAGGAGCCAAATTGAGCTTTGGGTTGATTTTGTGTTTCTTTCTTGTGAATAGTGAGAGTGTGTGTGTGTGTGTGTGCGTGTGTGGATGAATGACTGATCGTAGATTTGGCCCCAGGTCTGTCTACCCCCACCTAGAGGAAAGTTGTGAGGCTGAAGGTGGAGCCCAAGGGGAAAGGCTTTAAAGACAGGAAGCCACAGCAGTGGGTGTGGCCTGAGAGGGAAAGTCTTTAGACCGTGGGGTGGCGTGTGTGTGGAGCCATGACGTGACAAACCACCTGGTACCATTTAAGCCACTGCTTTAGTTTAATAGTTTGTTTTATTTTACATTAAGTTTTTTTTTTTTGTAACATCATTAAAGCAACACTAAAGAACGTTTCCCAAATCGTTTCAGTGGTTCATCAACTCGCACTATACAAGTTTGCCGGATCAGGCAGCAGATCTGTAGTTCCAATGAGACATGATGGGACAACTCCGCTTCCAACCTGTAGGAATACCAAAGCGGTAAAAGTTCCCTAGTGTTGCTTTACCAATAAATGGTCATTGGACCAACTGGATCAACTTCTGCTCTTCATCTGTACAACTGCACGCGTCGAGCTATATTTCTAGCTCAGCCTCCAGTAGTAGCAAATCAGGGAGCAAAGGGTCGACAAGAAAAAGCTATTATACTAATGATGGCTCTGTGTGTCAGTAAACCATGACAGAGTCACTTGCATTTCTCTGATATCTTAGGTTTATCAAACGTTGATTCTTCATTCTTGCCAATAGCCTCCTGTTCAATCTTAAAATCTACCCTGACTGAGATTCTTGGTGCATTTGACTGTAGGTTTATCCCAAAAAAATCTATTTGTAGATGTTGAATTATATAACAATACTTTACAGATGTGCTTCTACTTATTTTACAGTTTGTCCATTGTTATAAATTGTCCATTACATGCGTGTGTATTGAATGAATGACCTGACATAATAAGAAAAAGAACATTCTTCTAACGGAATTTGGACTTGTCAGCAGCAAAGGCACAGTTGTAACTAATTCTAATGCAATCCTCCAAGGTTAAACCTGTGTTTGACGAGTCAAAATGTGAGAAAAAGGATTTATGAAAATATATAATTCATGAAGTGGCCAAGAGGTAAAGGTTTCACATTGTAAAAAGTAAAATTTCCATTGCTTTTTTATTCATAAGTACTTTAAAAGTATCAAACCTGCTTAATCCACAGAGAAATACACGTTTTCAGAAGCTGGGCCTTCAAATGAGCCATCAGGACATCCATCCAGGTCTGGGGTAAAAGTGTTGCTAAATGCCATTATAACATGGATGTTTGTTAGACTGTCATACTCATTCCCTGGCTGCAAAGAAGGTGCAGAGACTCTTGAGAGCACAGACGCAAAAGACACGGACGCGCTACCCAATCAAAACAGACCATGCTTTTTCAGGAGGAGGGCTTAAAGAGGCAAACACTGTATTCAGAGCCTTTCAGACAGGTTAAATACCGTTACATTCAGACTAACAGTATGAGTAAAATGTTTCTGCATGTATTATTTGTAAGCAGTGGATGTCACTCTTCCTGTTGTCTTTTTGTGTTTTGTCCCCTCCCGTCTTTCCTCTCTGTAGGTTTTGGCCCTGTAACACGTTTTTATGTTCCAGTGTTTTACCTGCGCATGGTTTATTTGTGATTTTTCTTAATTTGTGATATTAAAATAAAAATAAAAACTTTGATCACAAAAAACAGAACGAGAGAAAGTGTTGATGAATGTGTTTTTTGAACATTAAAGCATGCAAACATGTTCTATCAGTAAGGCTTTGCTATGTTACTGTGAAGTCTAACTTATTTGGACCCTGTCTTTATTCACTGTTTTGATGCTCCTTCTTTGCTCTGTTTACAATACAGTTAATGGTGCTGCCCATTTCATCTCAGTCAGCAACACCACAGAACACCAAATGTGATCAAGTAAATTGTGCTGTGTATTTTCAGCCTTTTTTCATACTCTGGCAGTAATGAGCGGTTGCTCAGAGAACACAAGTCCAGATTCATCAAAGGGACATCCCACACACTGCCTGTCAAAATCTATTCATGAAGCACAGGCTGACAAATATTATAGGAGGGGATGATACACAGTGTGTATGACAGGTCATATTGAAAAAGGTACAATGTAGATTCCAGTTACGTATGAATATTTAGCTTTGGATATTTGCCGGGAAAATGAGATTGACGAGATGTTTTCTTGAACCTGAATGTAGGGACTCTTAAAAACGTTACACATTTGGTCTTATTTATACAGCCCAACAAAAGGGAGATACTGTTGGTTGTTGCTTTTTTTTATCATAGAATATGCAGAAATACACAGTGTTACACGTGGACATCGTTTGCAAACATATTCCCAAAAAAATAATATTAAAGCGGAATTACAGTGATAGGTGATAAAATAAAGAGATGAGCTGACCGTGGCTTTACACAATCCACACAGATCTGCAGTTTTCTACATCAGTTATTGTGTGCATGTGTGTGTGTGTGTGTGTGTGTGTGTGTGAGAGAGAGAGAGAGAGAGAGAGAGAAAGAAGACAAAGATGGAGAAAGCACTCTGCTTTTCTGTCAATCAATTTATCAAGCATTTTTACCGAGCAACTGAAAGGATTTGTGCCATGCACAGTCAGAGAAAATAAATTGTTGACTTACCATATCTGGGTTCATGATTTCAAGTTTCAGTTCATAATTTATGTAACACCCTGTGTACAAGAGTCCTGAACTAGGAGAAACCAGGATGGTTGTAAGCCTGAGTTAAGTGTAACATTCAGTTTGTTCGTACCTTTCTATTGTTATGCTTCCATTGTCAACACTAACCTACTTCCTCAGTAACCTGATGATGTGTTTAATAAGCAATGGATGTGTGATACAAGTGCAGAAGACATAATCTGCTAGCAGCACAAAGAGAAGGGAAATTAAGAGACTTTGTTGCTGTACACTTATTTTTATTTTAAACAATTAATGCAATATTTCTCTTTGTTTTAAATCTGTGGTCATTACAAATTCACATGCCCCTTTGTTTGCTGTGATGGCTGCAAAAGATGGTGGTTTGCAAACAGTTCCTCACAGCTTCACAACCATCCCACATTGTTTGCGGCACATCTGAAACACTGAATTAAGAAACAGGCAGGATAGGGGATCGCAGATTGGTTGACAAGGCCCCTTCCATTTTCCATGTCACACCGTATCAATAACATCAAGCTTTGAAAAAACGTTTAGCATCTAAGAAACAAGAGTCTAGCTATGCTAGAGACTACGTGAGGCTGTGCTTGTGCACAGCTGTGCTTGGAACTAAATGCTACCAGTACCATGCAGATGTTCAGCAGGTATAATGTTTACTATGTTCTCTATCTTAGTTTGGCTTATTGGCATGCTAATATTTGCTTATTAGCACTAATGTAAATGAATTGTTTCTACATTGCGCTTTTCTAATCTCAACGACTACTCAACTTTTTACACAGTACAGAAACATTCACCATTCGCACACTGTGGCCGAGGCTGCCATACAAGGTGCCACCTGCTCATCAGATAAACACTTACACACACTCACACAGCAGCATAGGGAGGAACTTGGGGTTCTTGCCCAGAGGCACGTTGACATGCGACTGCAGGGTAAGGGATCAAACCACCAGCCTTCCAATAGTTGGGCGACCACTCTACCACTGAGCCAAACCCGCCCCTGTACAGTAAAGGTGCAGCTAAGAATGATGGTCATTAGGCAAACCATGCAATTGTTGTAGAGACATTTCAGTCAAACCAAAAGTCAGAAGATCAAAAGTCATTTAAAAAAATCCTCCACTGAAAAATTTTGTGACAATCCATCATATAGTTGGTAAAATATTTCAGTCTGGACCAAACGTTGACCAAATAGTTGAATGATGTGACATTATTGGTCTCAGCATTTGAGATGTTATAATGAATTCACATTTTAGTACTACCAGTAATTTAACATATATTAATTTAATGTTGCTGCATTTTTCTTCTGCAAAGAAGAGTTCGTAGACATCTACTGCAGTCAAACACCACATGTAGCAATGTCAGACATGCTGTAAGTTTTATAAATATCATCAGACTTCTAGGTCATAAGGTAAACACAGTCAAAGCCAATAACACTCGTGAGACTTCAATTCCACTGACTGTTACCAGAGTTGTATCAACAGGATCACGTAACAGTCTCATAAATTAAGTGCGGTCAAGTTTATTTAAATAAACTGGCACCATACAAAGTAACACAACTCTTAAAAGGCAAATAAAGGATAAGATAAAGGGAAAATCCTCTAAAGAAGAATACTTAGCAGAGGAAATTCGAAGAGGGATTCTCCTTGTAGGTTTGGTGATGCAATTGGAAGTGGAAAAACAGTAATTATGAAAACTGAACAAGCGTAGAGGAGCGAATTAGAAGAATGCCTGGAGATAGATTTTCGAATGGCACTGAGTATCCTGCTCATTAGTACAGTTTCAACACACCAGCCGTGTAATGCCTCCTGTCTTCGTGAAGTTTGTCTGATTTAGTTTGGGTCGAGAACATGTGGAGAGGGTGATTGAGCTCTGGAGGCTGTAGTTTGTGGTGCTGCTGATTTATATTATACATTATTGTATGGTATGTGAAAGGGTGAACACAATTACAGACACATCTTTCAATACACATTTTTGTGGATTGTTTTGTACACAGTGTGGTTGAAAGAGGCCTAAAGGAGGCCATATATGTCAAATTGGGACAACCATGTCTGAAAAGAAGTTATCTGCAACCCAACCTACAGGTGCTTATCAACAATAAGCCTGGCATCCCATCCTGGACAGCTGTCTCACAGCAACACAACCCCTTTAATCTTAATTATGTTGGTTCAGGAATTTTCTAGAAACTGGTGTAAATGTATTTAAAGACGGCAGAATAAGAAAACATTTGAGAAAATGTCTTTATTTGAATTGGAAACTGTTGAAATGATCCTGCTGGCAGACTCTGTCGCTTCTTCTGGGGAAATAAATCCTCAGAATCAGAAACTAAATGGCTTCGCTTATTTGTTGACAATCTTTTCCTCAGCCCTTCCTCCCTCTTTCTCATACGCATTGTCAATCTCTCTCTCTCTCTCTCTCTCTCTCTCTCTCTCTCTCGCGCTCCCCCCCCATGTTGCATTGTACACAAACTGGAGCACTGTATGGCATGTGGTGCAGAGAATGAGTCAGACTGCCCACCAGCTGTGAGCGTGGCTTGCCAGTGGGGAGGAGTAAAGATATTTCATGCAGGGCAGTCAACAGCCAACAACATCGGTGTGGGTGATTTACAGGGCTGTCAGGATGGAGGCCAACAACAAGCTACCAAAATGGACTTGAGGCAGAGCACACAGAGACACATTTAGACGACTGTAATAATAATAATAATGCTCTCACAGAACACCTACATATGCGTTTGTGCTACAAATCACCATCAATGAAACCAGTGATCCTGGAAATGGACTCTGGAATGCCCCCATGCCTACTTTTGGAGGTCCTAGTGGATCTCTAAGATGAGGATAATACTAAGATGGTCATATCTAATGACCATATCCTTACTGTCTCTGGGATTGTGTTAGGGCTCACTTACCAGCCACTTACATTTTGACAATTTGTTTTGTAAAAAAAAAGATCAAGTGTGAACCTTTTCTGGTTGTTTGAAGAAGGCTTGGAAACAGAATGTAGACCATTGTCTTCGATGAATACAATATCAAAATAAAAGGCATGTAATTTTGTTAAAACTTTATGGTGTTGTTTGTAACTGTTTATCATTTCTAAATATAAAAATAAACAATTTGATCACAAAAAACTTTATTGATTTTGTAATTCCTTTTGTGGGTAAGGGGGGGGGGACTCGTTATTGTTTTAAAAATGCTGGCGTTTAATGGTATGATTTTACAAATGGCTGATTTATGCTAAGTTAGTGTGTTTCCTTTCCTCCAGTCTCACACACCGAATGCCTTAAGCGTGCACCAGACGCTGAGAGCCTATTATCCAATTAGCGGCGTTAGACAAAGGGTCGTCCTTGACACGGCAATTCCCCAATTAGAGAGAAACACGTGAATTGGCTCGCGTACTTAGGGCCACGTAAACGGCCGTTCTTGTCTTCACATCTAAAGACAACACTGTCTGTCTGTACACAATCTGTCTGTGAAAAAGAGCGAGGAACATGCACGCCTTGGTGAACGCCTTCATGCGCTGCCTCTCCTTCCTCTTGCCTCGCTCTTGGCTTTGTGTCAGTTTTTGCTTGTGGGTTGGGAATGAGTGCGAAGAGACGCTGCCACGGCCCAATCCCAGAGCACGTTTCAAAAGCAGAAAGCCTCTTACATATGAGGAAGTAACAGCACTAGCAGCAGCAGTAGCAGCAGCAGAAGCCCAAGGAGGCTCCAGTCCCTCGGTCTCACCAGGTCCAGGCTGCGTCTCGCTGGCTGCTACAAGCCCCTCTGCTCCTCAGGACCCTTTCTCGGGTCGGATTTGGATCGGGGGTCTTTGGCGAGCCGTGGAGCGCGTCTTCGGAGCCCCTTGGGTCTTTCTCCGCCATCACAGGTGCCCGGAGAAGCGTCGAGCAGCTTTACGCGCCCCGTATCCTGTCTGTGCCTTCGAGTCAAGCGAGATTAAAAGCTTCCAGGGAGGCGGTGCTGCTGCTGCTACTGCTACAACTATGGAAGGTAAGGGAGCAGGGGGGGGCACCTTGACTTGTTCCAGGAACATGAGCGGGTCCGTGGGGAGCCCCAACCCGAACCCAGCGGAGTACGTCTTCGATGCGTCAGTGGAGCACGGCATCGATGAGGTAATCACCGTGGATCAGCACACTCAGGAGATGGGGACGGTGACGATAACCGTGGCCATCCAAGCGGCGGAGGACGAGGAGCCCGAGGAACTGTCCTCCAATAATATTGACTTCCTCGGAGGCAGCTGCAGTGAGGACGAATTCGGAAGACATGACAAATCAAGGTTTGAGTTTTTTCATGCTCTAAGTCAATTGTCTTAGTCAGTGATGTCTGTGTGGTTACAACAGTTAAGTTTGGATTTAAGTCAATTAGGCTATATTTATGAGGTGCCGTTTGTAAAGTGGCTCAAGCAACAAAGAATTGTCCCAATTATCTTCAAACTGTTTATAAAAACTGGTAGTTTTTTTTTTAGGTTCACTTTTTTGCACACATTTAACATATTTGTCAACTGGGATATTTTAAATGGTTAAATCAAAATATTAAATGTTAAATCTACAGTGGGGATAAAAAGTCCACACGCCCTATTAAAATGCCAGATTTTTGTGCTGTAATAACATTAGACAGAAATCCTGTCAGAACTTTTTAGACTTTTAATGTGAACAAAAGAAGGGTACAAAAGAATTTTCAAAGCATTAAATATACCATGGGACACAGTGATGGCACAATAGAGACAATACCAAGAACTGGACGTCCCTCCAAAATTGATAAGAAGAAAACCGGTCGGGGAAGCTTCCAGGAGGCCTACAGCAACATTAAAGGAGCTGCAGGAATTTCTGGTTTTGGGATTTGGAATTTCTGGTACTGGCTGTGTGCTACATGTGACAATCTCCCATATTCTTAATATGAATGGGCTTTGGGGTTGGGTGGCAAGACGGAAGCCTTTTCTTACAAAGAAAAATGTCAAATCATGGCTGAAGTTTTCAAAAACAAACAAGTCTCCCTAAAGCATGTGGGCAAAATGTGTTATGGTCTGAAACCGAGGATTAACTTTTTTGCCATAATTCCAAAAGATGTTTGGTGCAAAAAATAACGCTGCACATCACCCAAAAAACACCAAAACCCACGGTGAAACATGTTGGTGGCAGCATCATGCTTTGGGGCTGTTTTTCTTTAGCTGGAACTGGGGCCTTAGTCAGGGGGGAGGGAATTATGCTTCCGTTAGTAAGATGAAGAGGAAGTTCACCTTTCAGCATGACAACGACCCAAAGTACACATCCAAATCCAGAAAAGCATGGCTTCATCAAAAGAAGATTACTGTTTTGGAACGGCCAGAGCCAAGACCTGAATCCACTTAACATCTGTGGGGGGATCTTAAGGAGGCTGTGCACAGGAGATGTCCTAGCAATAGGACAGATTTGGAGCACTTTTGCAAAGAGTGGGAAAATATTTGCCATATGCAATGCTAATAGACTCCTACCCAACAAAGTATTAGTTTAAGGGTGTGCACACTTATCCAACCAGGTTATTGTAGGTTTTTATTTTTGAATAAAATTAATTTTTTATATTTTTCAATTGAATTGTTCACGTTATAGGTCACATTAAAGGTGGAAAGTTCTGACATGATTTCTTTGGCCAACTTGTTTACATCAGAAACCTGGCATTTTAACAAGCGTGTGTATACTTTTTATATCTACTGTAAATGTAAATCTAAATGTTTTGGGTAAAACTAAATATTTAACTAATATGCAAATTCACAATGCCGTTAACCGGAAGTGCCAAAATAAAAACTTTAGGTCAGTGTGTGTTTATAGTGTCACGTAACGAATAAAAACAATCTCAAATGTTTAGTTTTTTTTTAAACATTGCTTGAAGCTAAATGTGACAATGTTATTTTCAGCACCCCATATATATCTCTCTCACTCTCACACACATCTGGTAAACGACCGGTTTCCCTGGCCTTGACAGACTCTTTATACATTTTATAAAATTAGTTTTGTCCGTAACTGTGACTTAAGTGGATTCCTCTGCAGACATGGTTCAGTAAGGTTGGAGAGTGGATGAAACATGTTCCTAATGTCGAGGTTAGTGCAGCACTACACGTAGCGGATTACTGTGTCGGCTCGGCCCGTAACTTCAGTGGGTGGGCTCCCAGCACATGCAGCGTGGGAACAGTTGACATTTTTTTTCACTGGGGAAAATAGCATAACTTGAACTATAGGGTCTATAACGCCCACAGGTGTATGACAGTGACAACAAAAGATGGTGAACAACTTCACAATGTTCGTGGAACACAATAGATTCTCCCAATGGGGAGTTGCAGCCTAAATCCTCACATGCTACTTGTGGGATATTATCTCCCGGGTGGCGTGGTGGGGAAGTGTTTAACCACCTGTAGGCAGTACTAGTGCTGTACAGCCAGACACCTGAGAGATGAAGGATGGCACCTTCACTTTAATCTAATTCCCCTGCGTCATGGCCTGCTATTTTTATCCTCTGGCCTATATGTTCCCTACGTGGACTGTGCGCAAATAATGAGTCAGTGACAAAAAGGCAAATGGGGAAAGTAAATTGTTCAGTCCAAACAAAGCTTTACACTTCGCCTGTGGGTCACACCTTAATGACTCTCTGGTATAAAGAGCTGTTGTCACACTTGTACAGACCGGTGCTTTGTGGCATTTTTTTCCCACCCTAGAGTGTAGATTGTCCGCTGTTTGTAGGCTGTTAAATCTAATATTCCTGCAAAACTCCTCCAGAGATTTCAATGCACAACTTAAAGTTCCCATTCAAATTACTCTTATTTACAACCTATTATAAAACAAGATTTATCCAGTTTCCCTTACATTTCTGGTGTATTAACTTTAGTTCACATATTTAAATTCTCATGTGTTGACAGTTTTCTCGTCTACAAACTCAGCTTGTGGTTTTCTTTTAAGCTGAAGTCCTGCGGAAGCGGTGGACTTGTGCCAGCTGTGCGGTTAGCTGGCTGGAAAGATGTTGACTAGAGGGTGTGCGTGGAAGGAAAACGAGGGGAGGAGGCTGGAGGAGGTGATGAGTCATCCACAAAATTTCATTCAGACCCTCACTCTTAATCTGCAAGGCTACCTGACTGTGGCGCTTCAGTGATATTCAGGCAATCGGACTGAAATCAAATTGTGCCTAAAAGCCTCAGCTAGGCAGTTTTGGTACCAGTTCTTAACTGCGTGAAGTTAATTTGGTGAGCTACCATATTCTGTGTGGGTGGGAGAGCCTGTGGCTCTGCGCCCTTCAGATGGCGAGGTCTTGGCAGTTTTGGGATTGGTGGGGCACAGGTGTCGGTCTGGCAGTGAGGCCGGGTGACTGGCTGATGACGCAGCTTGTCAACTGCTGGGAAATGGCAAAATGTGAATGAATTACTGGCAACAATTTATAATCCTCTGGCTTAATTTGTTAATGAAAGTGAAATGTTTAATAGTTGCAGAGATGTGAACAGTTTAGGATATGAAGTATTCTGTTTCAGTGTACCAGAGAGGATTCTCTGCTGACCGTGATGCATGTTGTCTTCCCACACACAGCGGTGCCGGGACCAGTGGAGGGGAGTTGGAGGAGGAGAGCTGGCAGCCCCCAGATTCTGAGCTCATCCAAAAGTTAGTTGCTCAAATTGAGTACTACCTGTCCGATGAGAACCTGGAACATGATGCCTTTCTGCTCAAACATGTCCGACGCAACAAACTGGGGTTTGTCAGCGTCAAGTTGCTCACTTCGTTCAAAAAGGTAACCATGGCTGCAAAGCACTTTAGGAACAAAAAATGCAGTAGGAAATACTTGGAATTGTCTTGATAAGGATTGTTGGCTAAAGCATAGTGTACATACCACATGCTATAGTACTAGCACAAAGGTGACTCATTATGTGCTTTGGTTACATTTTAAAGGGATAGTAAGATCTTTTTTAAATGGGGTTATAGGAGGTACTTGTCCATGGTCGTATTTCCTACGCCTGCAGTTTGGAGAACCAGGCAGGAGTCTTGAAACCGAAACCAAGCAGTGCCCAGCTGTGGATGGCAGCAGCTGAATGTATTTTAGTCAATGACATAAAAAGGAGGCCCGCCTTTTAAAAAGAAGAAAAAGTCAATAGTGAATGCTATATTTTAATAGTTTCACCGCTATACCTTGCCATCAGAAAGCCCTTTCCAATGTGGAACTAAAGCTGTCATATCCAACTATGTGCTCAGCAAAGCCACCAGACTCTTAACAAAAATGGTAATTTCTTTCCCCCCACAGAACACAGGAGTTGCTAGTCTACTGCTGTCTTGATTGGTTAGTTAGATTTTGTTATGGTGTGACTTTTTTGTTTTGTTTTTTAATATTCAGAAAACCTAATATAGGGAACATAATATTCACAAACCGTTAAAAACACACTGGGACATAGGAATGTGTCCCAGGACCTCAGAAATGGAGGAAAAACTGGAGGGAGGAAGACAAAATGCGTGCAGAAACTAACAGACCCAACCCACCCAAGACAAGGGACCAATCTCACACTAACAAAAAGGCTACAGCATTGACCTTAAGGACTCAGCAATGCTGTGCCAAGTCTCAAGTCTTCCCCAGGGCTCCATCCACATTAGCTGTAGAGTTCACTTTGGTGTTTTTAAAGGGTTAGTTTGGATTCACACACATGGCTTAATGACAAACTAACCAATCAGCGATGGACCAGCAACTGTACTTTTTTTTTTTTTTAATAGCCTGGTGGCCTTCAAAAAAGCATTGATGTAGGCAATATAACAGCTCTATTACCTGTGGGAATGGGCCGTTTGATGCCAAGGTAAAGCGGTGTAAAATATATTTTACATAAACGGTTTCACAGTTGAGTTTCTTTTGTTTTCTTAGTCGCTGCCCCCATCCACAGCAGTACGTTGCTTATCTTCCGTGCTGATACTGCTGCCTGCTTTTCCAAACTGGGGGTATGCCGACTGCAATCTACTGTTGCCACACAGACTATGGTTTAGTACCTCATGCAACCCAACTCATAGAAATCTAAACTGTCAATATCCTTGAGCTGATAGTGTTGATAGTGTTTTATTAAGTTGATAGTCAACTCAAAATGTTAAGCCACATTCTACATATTAGATAAGTCTTTAGTATTTATGGTGACGTGCCTTTTGGCAGAGACTTGCCAGATGTGAGCCATCACCACACTGCCAAAATGTACAAATTTAAGGTAAAACAAGGCTAAGAAGGTAAAAATGGAAACCTGGGTAATGCTTTTTCTATTTTTAATTTCTAGTGACGTTTAGGCTCGTGTGAATTTGAATAGCAATGACTGGTGTTTCTAGTGTCAACGTGACTAGCTGTTGGAGATGCAATTATATTCTCACATTGATTCACAACAGCTGGTGCAACATTAGGCCTATGCGTGCAGATTTGTTTTTAATTTGTTTATGACGCAAGTGATGAGTCCCCATGCTCATTTATAACAAGTAAGGATTCACATATGAGATTAGTGAGACTGAGGTGACGCATTTTAAACCTGATTAAATTATACAGTGAATTGGGTAACACGGTGAAGCTAGGTTTGATTCAGGAAATATGACTGAAAGGAAGGCAGTACACACTACTAATCAACCTTGCTGACAGGCTTAAGTTATTGTTTAACTAATTTATCTTAACTAAAGCTTCATAACTCTGAGAAGCAGTACTACAGATCAATCTATTAACTGTTTAATGAGATCCTAAAACTTGGCATCCCAACCATGTAACGCAATCATTGTCACTTTGCAGGTGAAACACTTGACTCGTGACTGGAGAACAACTGCTTATGCTCTGAGACACTCAAAGATACTTGAGCTGAACGATGAGGGGCGTAAGGTGCGGCGCAAATCTGCAGTGCCAGTCTTTGCCAGCGAGTCGTTGCCTAGCCGCATGCTCTTGTTAAGTGATTTGCAGAGCTGGCCAGAGCTGGCAGCTCTCACTAAGGAGAATGGCGTCAGTGAGGGAGGAGCCACTCATCAGGAGCAGCTGATGAAACTGTTGCTGAAGGAGTTTGGAACATATGGCGCCATCGCCTCTGTAAGAGTCCTGAAGCCAGGGAAGGACCTGCCGGCTGACCTGAAGAGGCTGAGCGGTCGCTACACTCAGCTGGGCACTGAGGAGTGTGCAATTGTGGAGTTTGAGGAGGTGGAGGCAGCTGTTAAAGCCAATGATGCTGTGGGGAGTGAGGAGGGTGGGGCCGGTTCGCTGGGGTTGAAAGTAGTCCTTATTGGCACAAAGCCGCCCAAGAAGAAAGTACCTAAAGAACGGCCGCGTGAAGAAGGAGGGATGCGCAAAAGTCGCTCCCTGAACAGCAGAGTACGAGAGCTTCAGTACCACGGGGACGACTCGGCCTGCAGCTCCTCAGACACTGAGAGCAACCCTACATCCCCTAGGCTGGCCAGGAAGTCCCAGTCCTGCAACAAGCTCAGTCCCACCACCGCAGGCATCAACATCCAGAACAATCACCTCAGTCCTGCTATGTCCCCGCGTAACAGTCCCTGGTCTAGCCCCCGTGCCAGCCCCTGTCCTCAGCGCAAATCTCCGCATTCCCACAAGTCTCCCTTAGCCAGCGAGGGCAGACTGAGCCCTGAGGCTGGGCGTCGCTGGGCAGACTACTCCTCAGACAGTAGCCTCACCCCTTCAGGGAGCCCGTGGGTTCAACGGCGCAAGCAGGTGGCGTCTCAGGAGAGCAGTCCCGTGGGCAGCCCGATGCTGGGTAGAAAGATCCAGAACGCCGATGGCCTGCCGCTAGGTGTAATGAGGCTGCCAAGGGGTCCTGACGGAACCCGTGGCTTTCACTGTGTCTCTGTTGCTGAGAGAGGAAAGAATGCAGCTACTCAGACTTGATATGTGGGGCATTCTTAGCACTCCTTATCCCCCAGGGGAAAAAATGATTGATTGGAAATTTGGGCTGTTCTTGGCCGTGTCGCCCAGTCCCCACCCCACATTTAAGACTGCGTAGATATATTTTTGTTGAGTGCATCAGTTTTCAGTCTTTTGTTATATTTTTATACGTTTTGGGTTTCCATGAGTTACCGTTAGTGATTTACTAATGGAAATTTGAGTGAATATTAATTGATGCTTTGAAATGGACCATGTCACCGCCATTGCTGTCTAAACTTGTTCTACATGGGATGGGTTGGAGAGGGAACTCCACTTTTTTTTTCATTATTAAAGTGTCCTGTATTGTGTGTAAAAGCTCACAACATTGTATGTGGATGATGTATAAATGTCTAAGTTGTGTAAATGGCATAGGCACATGGACTTGATAGAAATATCACCATATGCCTTTTTCTGTGTCTGTCTACTGTGAGTTCTTTTTTTTTTTTTTTTTTTACATGCTATTTAAACTGAGGCCATAATCGCTCCACTGCCATAAAGGTTGTTAAAAGGACAGTTAAAATCTGGAAATGATACTTTTAGTTTTTAATTTTTTTTTTTTCAGTATGCTTTGGCACTTAGTTGGGAAGGTGCTCTTCTCTCCCCGTAAATGTTAATTAGTTTGACAGGTAGCTGCTTTATTTATTGTTTTAGCTTCATTTTTATTTGTTTCTCAGCATCTGTTTCCATCAGTCTAAGCTCACAGTGAGGTTTTAGGGATGTTCAGGTTGGGCAGTAAAAAAAAAAGCCCATGCTCGAGCTGGGGTATTTGTACAGTGTGATTCCTGTTGTACAAATAAATCACTACAATTGCAATTAGCCTGACTTTCTCTTTTGTTTGTGGCACATGCTTGAGGTGGTTCATAATAACCTGAACTAACAATGATCTAATCCCAATTTCTATTTCAATATGCAAGAAATGGTTAAGTGAGATATTGTTGCTGTGCCAAGACTGCAGAAGGGGTTTGACACTTGGCAGGCAGAATTGGCCCACATGCACAGATGGGATAAGAGATGATGGATTACAGGCTGTATCATCCATCCACAAACATTGACTAAAAGTTGGAGCAGATCAGTTGCACAAGTAATTTATCCCATTTGCCTGTATCTTTGGATTTGCACTGCAAAGACCTTCACTATCCTTTGACTTTTTATGTTTTAGTTATATGTTGAGTGGATTTAATTTGGCTTTTTTGACAGATCAACCAAAGTCCTATTTACAAATGATCGAGAGTGAATATAAATATAACCGGTTGTATTTACCACCTCCAGTCAATATGTAGTAGAGTCACCTTTTGACAGCAATTGCGACTTCGCGTGGATAGGTAGGCACATCTGTGTACATCCCCATTCATCCATTGTCCAAGCGCTGTCACGTTGCATGGAGCCTGAACTGCAATTTTCAATTTATGATTTGACGGCGGTTTGGTTTCTGAATTGGACAGAATTGTTTTGAATACAATACATTCCTGTCTAGCTTTGGCTTTGTTTGTGGTTGTCTTGTGGGAAAGTAAGTATATTTTGTGTTCAGATTAACCTTTTCCTTTCATAAGCCTTCCAGGGCAGTGGGTCCCAAAGTTTTTTACATCAAGAAGCCTGGAACTCGGCACCTGGGTATCTCAGCTGGATGAGCATGCGCCCCATGTACAGAGTCTCAGGCCCAGCCGCTGTGGTTTCCATTTTGACCTGTGGCCCTTTGCCGCATGCCATTTATCTTCTCCCCCCCCCCCTCAGCTGTCCTATGTAATAAAGGCCTAAAATGACCCCCTAAAAAAAATGAAAGAACCCCGAAATTAGACCACAGACCCCCATTTCATAGGGTTTCATCCTCAGGATTTTTGCTATTACACATTTTATTACAGAGTTTATGAAACCCATGTCCAAGATTCTATCATTGTCATACTTACGGGTGAAACTAAATGATTCTCCTTTTTGCTGAGGACCACCAGATGTGAACCAGAACCCTGCGAATTCTTCAGTGTCCATAGACCTTGGTGGCTGCTTGCTAATAATCTTGTCACACAAATATTTAGTTTTTTAGGAGAGCTTTTGAGGATATTTAGTCGAGCAACGTTTCTGATATCTTTACCCAGGTTGGTACTTTTCAATAGCATTTTCACAAACATGAAACATTTGTTCTTTTTTTGCCTTGAAATTGACTAACCAGCTGTTGAACTATTGATCTTAAATTCGCTTGTTATTTCTTGATTACACACAGGTGACCGCCACACAAATATGATATGCCTTTTAAAAACATTGCTGCACTTGTGATGGTTTGCATGTCATAGCAAAGGGCGTGAGCACATATGCAATCAATTGTTTTAAGTTAGATCATATTGTAGAGCTCTGTTTGGACTCTGTCATTAAATGGGCCTCTCTGCTGATTAGTCCATAAAAAACTCCACGTGAGACAATGTGTTACAAAAGAAAAATGCCCAAGGGTGGTGAATACATTTACAAGCACTATGATTTCTATCATGACAGTTGGATGCTCGCAGAGTTATTAGATTTTTGAATTTAAGTGGGTGCAGCAGCGTTCTGTTTACGCACTTTTTGTTCAAGATATTATCTTGTGTAGGAGTGAATTTAATGGGAGGACACACACTGTTAGGCAGCGCTGGATACAGAGGGTCAAAACCGATGCTCCAACATCCACCAGAGCTGCAATGGTACTGTAAGTGGTATTGTGTAAGAGCGAGATGAATACATTTTTGTTTTCCTTTTTACATGATTAGCAATTCAAAATTTAGGAAGTCGTGACTTTGTCTGCCTTTGACAAACAACATTTTGGCTCAACTCCCAATAACTGTTCATTCTAACAATGTGAATAATAATTACTGTTTGGGATAAGTACCACAAAATTAAATTATTATACTTATAAGACGAAGTTCTAGATAATTACCATTAGTCAAATTGGAATATAAAGAGGGATAATAGAAAAACGAAATCCCGCTCTGGCCATTATTTGTAATTGGGCAGTAGCCATTGATGTATGAATATATGATATTTAATGCATGCCATTTACTCCAAAGATTGTCCAGCTCTGTTTGAGCGCAGTATGTAAAAGTTAGTTGATTTCATGTCATTGTACATTCAGCTTTGTTATACTGAAGTAGTCCATCATATTATTTCTTATTAGTTTAAAATGCATGTACCATATAATAATAATGTAGGATTTTAATGCTATACCCAGAGGTAGTGGAATACACATAACCACACAGTATGATTCAGACAGCTGATCGCATGCTGAGGCCAGCAACTCATAGGGAGCATTTTCTCAATATTGAAATTACAGGTTTCCAAAAAGGTACAGAACAATTTTCTTCTTGCAGAATATGGCTGAGCATTTCATGTTTCAACTCAAAAGAATATGACACACACTTGCATCAGTCTGTGGGAGGGAGCTGTAGTGGCTTTGAGTGGGTGTCGACAAATTTGAGGAACTAGAATAAGGGTGGAGTAAATTTACAACAGTCTCGGCAAAGCAGCCAATTGGAAAAGTCAACACCTTACTAGAAAGGAAAGGATTTTTTTTTTCACCCTTACATTATGTAACCTGAGGACAGAGATATCTAAATGATTTGCTGAATGAAATACTTATGTAAAAACTTGACAAAACAGATTCACTGACTGTCTGTTACTGTTAATGTTTAACCCCTGCCTCTGTCAATCCGGTGCCTTGCTCAAAACCCCTAAACAGTTTAGGGAGTGTTCCTCAGCCACTGGGTCATGCTCCTGACCCCCCTTCCTTCTGTCATATGCCTGTGGGTAACACAGGCTTCTGGCACAACTCTATGTTTAATGTGAGGAAAAGCACAGACATATGTGAAAATGACTTCAGCTAATAATAGAGGATTCCAATCAGAGGCTGAGAGGAACAGCATTCAAATAGATGGCCCAGCCTGAGGGCCCCTTGTCCTGCTCAACTCCAATATTGAGATAAGGCCGACCTCTTATTAAAGTATTAAGCAAGTCAGAAAAAAACTGTTTTGTTCAGAATGATTGCGTAACTAAGGAAAAATGTTGTTTGCCTATTGCAAATGAACACAAGAAAGTCTGCTAATCTGAATTTTAGAATTGAAATGTCTTAGCTTTCAGTATGTGGCTTTTCAAAATAAAATTGCAACTCAAAATTGTGCCTCATTTCACCAACTAATGACTTGGTCACACTTTCTTATGTCTTCAAAATCCAGTTCTCTTTTTGCAAAAACACGGCCTAATTGTGCACTGGAGCAGTGTAGCCCCATTAAACAAGTCAATGAAAATGTTAAGCTGTGGTTCTTGTATATCCACTGACAACCTGAAATACAATTCAATAACCACATACAGTGTTCCACAATTTTATTTACATAACTTAAAAAAAAGAAGTAATTTACACTGTTGGAAACATTCAAATTATCTGACACTGACATATCATTTATGACAAACATACACCGTTAGAGATTATTATCTCTGTGTTTCCAAAAGAAAATCTGACTACATGTTGCAGGAAGTGATGACAAATTAAGAGTTCATGCCTCTGCCCTTCTTCCCGGTTCTCGACCAGTTCCAGTTGAAGATGCAATAGTTCTTTTGCATTTAGTTTTATAACATATGGACTTTATAAACAAGATTTCAACATTTGATTTAAGCAGTGGTATTATTTATCTTGCTCTTAAGGCAAAATTCTTACAGTTGTGGCCCGACTCAATGTAGCAGAAAAAAAAGAAACTGTAAAATAACCGTTGAACGCATCCACAGGACCAACTGTAAATCAAAATACTACAACAAATTCCTTTCTGCATTATGCTTTCTTTCAGGACATAACTACGACTTTCCAGCTTGTCTGTTGTGTCTGGTGTCACTATTAACAGCTGTGCATTAAGGAAGGAGCAACACAGGGCTCCAAGGTGGCAGGATGTCTGTGAAAGCACTGCTCAACAGGAAACCAAATCTACCTATAGATCAGCATGACAGAGCCTAACCACCAGTTATGTCAAACCAACCAGATAGACATGACTAGCTCCCTACCCCCCCTGCACAGATCCATCTGCAGAATCTCAACAGGAGGCAGACGCAGAGTGATTAGGACTGATCTGATGGTTGTGTGGGTAGAGTCATCGTTGGTGTAGTGAGGAAAACACTTCCTGCCTGTCAACAGATGGGATGAGGACGCAAGATTGGGCAGGCATTCGTTCCAAGAACACAGCATCTCAGATCTTCCATCTTTGAGAGTGAAGCGGTGTGAAGGGAAAGAGGGCACCAACCATCTCGCCACGTCTCCGGAGCTTTGCTTCAGATGTAAAGAGAGCCGTCAGCAGGTCCCACATAACCCACCCCTATCAGAAGAACATCTATCAAAGTCCAAATGCCCAGGCCGCCAAAGCTGAACAGTTTGCCCAGGCCCTCTCTCCACTGGCCCAGATAAAACCGATCAGCCCCGAAACCACCAAGCGTGATGCTACAGAAAGACACAAGAGAAAATGCAGAACAAAGTCAAGATGCTATTCTATCACACATCCTGATTCAAATACATTTTTGTTGTTGTATGTTTCCAGCATCTAAGCCGGTTATAACTCGTGTGCTACGAGTGGCGGGTTTACCTCAGTGCTAATGCCGTTGACCATTTGTATCCGCCTGTCCAGTTACAAAATAAACGTTTCTGGAAACGTCTTTTACCTACAGAAAAAAAAGACATTCAGGGAACAGACTGTGGACCTGATGTTCAAAACATTTTCCAGGCAAATTAAGAAACTACAAGAATAATTCAGGAAAACTAATGACTGAAAACACACTTCCATCAGCAAATTTACAATATATGTATAAAGCATTATGAAACATTTGACATTGCTTTTCCTGACAATTTGTGTTTTGGGTTTTCATTTAGGTTCCTATATTGAGCAAGCATGTACCCAATGCACTAAATATTTGAATACAACAAGTAAAACATCCAAAACTCTGCTTCCTGCCTCCTCACCTATACCCGTTCCCGTGACCACATTACTCCCATCCTTCAGAACCTCCACTGACTCCCTGTTTCCAAAAAAATCCAGTTTAAAGTTCTACTTCCACCCACAAAACCCTCCAAAACCAGGCTCCTTTCAACCTCACAAACCTGCTCCATCGCCACAAAAATACAGTATATATTTTTTTTTATTATTTATATGAGCGATTTACACCTGGAAGATCTTAGAACTGCTATTAGCAAAAGCCCTCCTGTCCTGAGGACTGAAAATTGTAATATTTGTCACATTTATTATAACAGACAGTTTAACCCTGCAAAGGATACTTAAGGGCAACCATGAATGGCTAACAATTCACATTATTGTTTTAGGAAAAAGGAAAATATGAAAATCTGTAAACCCTTACTTTCTCTGGTCTACAGTGACTTACTGAGACACAGTTACCCCGCTGAAGGTAAAGAAACCGAGCAAGCTTTACAGCAGTGCTTTTGTCATACCTAAACAATGTACATGGTCTAACACGTCACAGGTGGCGTTGTAGCGCTTGCGCGGGCAGGAAACCGTCATACAGTTGGTGGAGTTTGAGCAGCGGTACTGAGACGGGTCCAGCTGCCAGCAGAACTGACAGGTGATGGAGAGGGAGAAGTTGGGTTGCTGCTGTCCCGACTCTCCCTACAAATACAAAGAAACAGGTAATCAAAACACATATATTACCAAATCAACGCATCACAGCTGTTTCTTAAAATCACTAGCCCCTTTTGCACAGAGATTATACGAAAGGTTAGCAAAGGCTGCATAATGCTGCCCCAGTGTGTGCTTTCACATATGCCGGCCTTTCAGGAGCAACAGTGGCATGATGTGTAACACAACAGCGTCTAGAGTGTGTAAGCCAAAACGCATCAATAATCAACCACACAAACGCAACCAGACCCACAAACTGCAAATATTATTCATTATAGTAGCACAATTGTCCGTAGAGAAGGACAGAGACGGCCGCAGATACCGAGCATGTGTTTGACGGAGGCAGAGCGCGACTGGAGGATAAGGTGGATACGTTTTTTTCGTAAGTTATTAATAACTGTGGCTACTCAGAACGCTGCTTTGTAACTTTTTTTACCTGCCTGTGGGTCGAATCGTGCTTCGTACTGTACGTGGCCCCGCTACGCCGACTGTCCTTTTGACACAGGCGTGCGTTTAACGCCGTTACGGCTCTGTTAATACGTCCGCTGCCGTCTTAAAGGCACAACAGTTCTGTCCTTCCCTTCCATCTTTGTAAACGTTCACACAGACAGCTTGGTGACATTTCTCAGGCAACATTCAGATCACTTCCAGTTTCATAGTTGACACAAATGCTACAAGCACAACATGACAGTATAGTCGATTTTTCAGTTCCCCTTTTATCAAGGAGCTAAACATGACAGAACCGTCCTCGACCTTTATACAGAATAGATCTATCACAACATGAACTGCTACTCACAATACAGTGAACTCCTTTTTTGGGTTTACAAGTGAAGGAAGCTGGTTTCCTGTAGGTGCAGTTGTGTTGGTAATTGCAGTGCATGCAATCAGCTGGCAGGCGACTACACAAACCCCCACTAGGACACCTGAAAGCGTAGCTCTCTTCATCTGCGGGAGACACTGCAGAGTGGAAAACATTAAGTTAAAGGAGGTTTTTCTTTTCATTTCTAGCCAGAATAATCAACCTCAAGTGACAAAGTTAGATGAAAGTTAATTTTACGACTAGGTCTGGGAATAAACTTGTAACCGCATCCCTCTAAATATCTTGCCAAATTAAGAAAATAAGGCTGTAAAGGTAAATGACTAACACTGCCCTCCACAAAAAGACCAACAAACAAGCCTTGAGCAAGGCCATTCACTCCTGATTGCTCCATTAAGGCTCTCTGCTGGCCAGCAAAAGAAAGAGGAAAATTGTTATTGCTCTGTTGAAAAGAAATTAACTCTTCAAGGCCTAGATAACACATGAGCAATATTACTTGTGAAGTGAACAGGGTAAGAAAAAATATTTTATAAGGTGGAAAACCTAAAATATGAAAAGGCATTTGAACGCTGACAAATCCTACCTGAATAAGCTGTTGTTTCTCTGTATAGCATAGCATAGATAAATTAAGTATTCAGAAAGATAACTGTGTTAAATTACAGAGGTTCCATAACCATATATATTTATATATTTACACACACACACACACACACACTCATAGTCCTAGGCTATACATGAAGAATTCCTTGCTATTCTGTAGCACACCTTATGTAGGAAAATGCTTCTATGTTGGACTTCAAACATGAAACAATATGTAATTAATGTGTTTGTAAAAGAAACTCTAGTTCCAGGTTTCAAGCAATATGATTAATGTTACTTATAACTGATGTGCTTACCAGAGGCTGCAGCAGGGACCACTGGGCTGGTGATGACAGGTCCTTGCTGGGCATCTCTGGTGTAGGGAGGCTCCTGGCCAACATGAGGAGAGCTCAGGTACCCTGACAAGCAACCAGGTAACCATGTTTATGAACAATATACAGTATGTGCTGATTGTGCAGATACCTAAGCAACAGCTGACAACAGGCTGTGGTGTGTTGAGATCATATCACAGCATTTGGTCATGCCAAACATCGCTCCTTGTGAGCCTTTGTTTTTATAAAATGTCATTGAGTATGGCAATATGAAAGCTATAGTTACAAAAGTTACATACTGCCTAAAACGCTGATATCAGTATCAAGAAGTACTGGATTGTATGCACTGATCCAATACTACATAATAAAGCTCTAAAGAAAATCTATATTAAAGTAGTTTATTTATGTTCTTTTTCCATTATAACTAACAGCTAGCTTTAGAGGCTAGCAGTAGCTCAGTCCGTAGGGAGTCGGGTTGAGAACCGGAGTGTCACTGGTTCAAGTGCAAATAGGGACCAAAGTATGGTGGTCTGGACTGGTAGCTGGAGAGGTGCCAGTTCAACTTCTGGGCACTGCCGAACCCTCAACTGCTCGGGGTGCCTTTCTCTCTGACATCTCTCCATTAGTGCATGTATAGGCACTGAGCATATGTGTGTAATTCAGGCCTGTGTGTAATAACAACAGAGTGTAAATTGTAATTTCCCCTTGTGGGACTAATAAAAGGATACATTATTATTATCATTATTAGTATTAAACAGGCCAGCAAGCTACCCACCGGCAAGATCAAGACAGGGTAGGTGAATTAAAACAATGTCATCTTGATGTTACGTTTTACAGACATTTATTGCATTGTGTGTCTGTTAAGAGGCAAAAAGGCACTCTTAAACTTGTCCCCTTAACTAACCGTTTTAGCTCAGTTAAAGCTTGTACACGTAAGTGCAGCTACTTAACACTGCATCGGATGTGTCGATGGACTTCACAGTGGTACTGTAAGCGATCAAGATGAACATAAACATTGGCCGGAATTCTCCTTTAAAGTCAAATATTTACAAGAAAAAAACGTGCATATTCTGAGATTATACATGCATTTGTTTGTTGTTAAATCATAAATTTGCAGTTAGTGACTTAACAGACATTAATTTAAGTGAAAATCTATAAAAATTAGCTACGTTACAGCCTTTAAGAAGCCTAATGACCAACGTTTGCCGCATTAGGCTAAGGTTACAAGACAGAGACACCAACAACGTTAAATATAGATTAAAACGTCCACTACAGGTGTTAGTAATTAATAACACATACTTTTGTTTTAATAAAACATCTAAGTTAGCATTAACGTTAAGCTAACCTAGCTATCGTTAATGCTCAACTGTAACGTTAGCTAACTGGCTAACTGGCTAACGTTAGGGACACTTCTTGTAAAATAAAATAAACTCTAACACTAACTTCTGTAATTAAAATGTCTGTTGTATAAGACAAACAACTGTTCAATAAGCTCTGGGTTACTCACTGCATCAAATGTTTTCATAGCTGCCTGGCTAGCTAGAGGGCTTTAGCTAGTTAGTTAACGTTAATGCTAAAAAGGAGGATGCTAGGAAGGAGAACGATCTTACGACAACTACAAATGTAAGCTAACCATACACGCAAGTAAAGCTGGTTGACATCTTTAACATAAACATACCATTAACACACTGTAAGACCAGGTCCATAAACAAAACGATAACGATTCCGGAGGTTTTGAAGCTCCGTCCTCGGTCCGGTCTCCATATCTGACAGATAGTGGCCATTGTTGCAGCAGAGCAAGACAAAGCTACATTTAGGTCATGTAGGAAAAAACGCAATTGTGAGCAACCTTGGGAGTCAATTTTTACCATACGTGTATGATTATTTTAATTTTTTTGCAGAAGTCTTTTTTCCTATGGTTGTTTGATCTTCCAACTAAAGCCGTGGAGATGGCATGAAAGAAGTATTCAGCTGAAACCAAACGGTCTTTGGCTGCCTGACACTAATTGCTCCCACACAGTTTGTTGCACTCCTACTACATGTGTCCTACTGATTAGATCTAAGCACTTCGCAAATTGAAGTTTATAGACCTTTCAGCCAAAAAAACCAACCTCAAAATCTTTCCAGAAATTTTGAAAATCAATTGTAACTATAAAGTAATGAGAATAAAGACCAAAAGATATGGAAAAGTTTGTAATCCACTTTCCCATGATTTTTCCCATGACAGTAAACGCAACAGAACTTCCTGGGTTCCACCCACAAACCCCGGTGATCTATTCAAAGGTTTGATTGTTTTTTAAACTTACTATTCACTCAACCATTTCTTTATGATTTTCCTATAATAATGTCACATTTACTTTGCTGTTCATATGGTGTGACTTCTGTAGACGACACCAACATTGTCCTTTCATGATCACCAGGAGCTCATTTTTGGGGAAACAGGAAGTATGGGAGAAATGGCCTACATGTCACTGTCTGACATACAGTATGTTCCTGATAGTGATAGAATCTGTCATTACAGGTAGAGACATGTAGCCATCCAAGAATGTGTCAACCTGAATTGGTTTGTACTCTACAAAATAATCATACTGCTATTTACATGTAGTTACTGTAAAACACTAATTTTTGTATTAAGTGCAAAAAAAAAAACATTCAGTCAAATTCAATAGATTTATTTTATTTCTGATGTTACCCACAGAGACATACCTTTGTGAAAAATCAGTGCCAAATTCACATATCCTTCAAGCCCATTGTTTAATTAAATCATCAAGTAACTTCCCTTCAGATAGACTTACACTTGACATAATTGAATACCCACACTAAGTACACATACTTGTCCATTTCCACCCTTCACACATGAACAGTGGGCATGTCACATTTGTTTGGTAGCCCTGTTCATCGTTTACTTACAAACTATCAGCTTGTTAATTCGTCTGTCGGATTTCTGCTCTATGCACTACACTTTCACTGAACCATCTTTGCGTGTGCCATCACTTGTCTCTGTTCTGCTCATCTGACTGTGGCTGTTCTTGATCAGAACTCCTCCTCCGCGTTTGGACAGCGGCATTGTTTGAGCAGGGTCAGGCGAGCCAGCACCTCGGCCACTGACAGTTCTCCATGGACTTTGTTGTCCCTCGTGCGCACATTGACGCCGTTAGTCATCTTCTCCTTCTCTCCGACCACTGCCAAGACACAATAAGACACAACAGCTTGACTTGGGCCAAGTCACACCACAAACAAATACAGCAACAACTGTGGGTGCTTGGCCAGCTTGGACGTCCACTTGCTTTATAGTCAACCAATTAAGAATGTTTATTTGGACTCATTCTTATTCCAATTGTGAGTACTGACAGCCCCAGAGCCTAAAGGCCATAGCGGTTTTCATGTTTTAGCGTATTTAGTACAAATCATATATTCTTCCTGTTGATCATTTTTGAAAACATTTTGTGTTTGGATTTTTGAACACTTTAAAAAAAAATGTCTGCAGTGCTTCTGATGCAACAATAATGTAACTTTGATAAAAACGTTTAAAAGGCATATCGGATGAAAAATACATTCCACATTTTGTTAGTTTAGCAAAAGTTGTAATTGGTACTTTTGGTACACAAACCTGTCATTTTTAAATAGCCAAACTATCACCAGTAGTGACCATTCACTCAAACCAGATTTTAAACTAGAATTACATGCTTCCCCCGACCAGTCAAGTTGCAGTTTACATCCATGTCTGTCCAGACTCATAATATATGCTGTAAATAATTTGAAGACATTTAATAAAACGTTCTAAGCCTACTTTTTGTGAAACAAACGAACGCACGCACGCCACCAATTAAGTATCTGACCAAAATGTTTGTTCTGTTCCGGAGTTATGTTGTTGGCCAGATAAATTGTTTAAGTGAAGTCGACTTTTGACCTTCTGTGTATTTTATGCATGTGGGGGTAGCAGTAGCTCAGTCTGTAGAGAGTTCAAGTCCCAGTACGGACCAAAATACAGAGTGTGGATTGGTAGCTGGAGAGATGCCTGGGCACTGCAAATGTGCTCGTGAGCAAGGCACCATACCCCCCCCAACCACTCAATGCCAACATTGGCAGCCCACTCACATTTCCCCATTTGTGCGTGTATAGGTCCTGTGTGTATTTCAGGCTTGTGTGTAGTGATTTCGTACAACAGAGTGTAAATAACAATCAATACATTTAAAATGAATTAATGTGTGAAATGTCTTAACCCACAGCACACTATACTTCCATGTGAAATTGTCCCGCCTTTACTGAGGGGTACTGCACGCAGTGGAAGTTACAAATAAAATATACTTTTGAAGTGATTGTAGCCGGCAATCCTGAGAGCAGCAAAATTGGGTGAAAATGTTCAGCAATCAGAGATAAGTCAGTGCTCCCAATTACACATAGGGTAGTACATTTTCTCACCAAGAATAAAGTTATATTGGGCCAACTGAGCGTTGCGGATTTTCTTGTTTAGAAGACAGCTGGAGTCTAGGTCAGCATCTGCCATGAAACCAGCTTCTGTAAACTGCTTACACACCTGACAAGTGGAGGAAAAAAAACAAAAAACTTTTGGTTCTGCATAATACAAATCTGAATGCCACAGATAATTATTGTCTGCACTCATATGATTTAAACATGGTCAAGATGGGAATGACATACCCTCTTGGCATAATCCTCACAGGAGGGGTTGACAGGCACTAACATCACCTGACGTGGAGAGAGCCACAGAGGCCTGTTGGAAGGAAGGACAGACTGTAATGAAACTATTTTCACAGATTTACTGGTGTAATAACTTTAGCACTTACATTGGTCCCTGACAAAAAAGGAACTACTAGACAAGACATTATGGTTCAAATGTTACTAACAATACAGAGCATACACGGCAGTTACCATGGCATGTTACTTATAACTACCCTAAAAATTGTATTGCAACACAAAATATCTAGAATTATAACAATTGAAACATTACTGACTATGGACTGATCAAAGCAGTGGGCATCATGGATTGTTCTTTTTTGTTTTTAGTTCATAAATTGTTTTTTTTTCCCCCAATTGAAGCTCTAAAATGAAAAAGCAACCAGAAAGCACCTCACCATTTGCCTGCATAGTTCTCTGTGAGAATGGCAATCATCCTCTCCACTGAGCCCAAGATGGCACGGTGGATGATGACTGGTCGGGCTTTATCGTCACCATCCTTCCTGTAAAACATTGCATCAGACAGAATATTACAGGTTCTTGTCAAATGTGCGAAACACATATAGCCCTAGGTTCAGGAAAGCACACAGCCTCAGCAGTGTCTCGATGTTGTGATTAGGTGACTCACCCCACAAATGTCAGGTTGAAGCGAATAGGCAGCTGGAAGTCCAGCTGAATGGTTGCACACTGGTGGTAACGTCCAATTGCGTCTTTGATCTTAATGTCAATCTGTAGCAGCACAGAAAGTAGCACAGGACTTTACACAACTCAAAAAAAAATGATCTTGCGTTAGGCAGGGAATATCAAATGTTCTGACCTTAGGTCCATAAAAAGCACCGTCTCCAGGGTTGAGTTTCCATGGCTCCCCAAACTCATTCAGGCTGTTCTCCAATTGCTGTCAAACGTTGGACATACATTAACATACACATTGGATCTAAATAAAAGCAATTACTGTGAAGCAGGCCAAGTCAAACTGCACTACAAGATTAAATACAAAACATATAGTTCAATTTGCACTGCCTTAATGCAATTCTGCATTTACATTATAAGGGATAGCCTTCATTATGTAATTTACAACTGTGCAACATTTATGAGAAAATAACTCAAACAAATGAGCAATGTTTTTCCATTAAGCACCTCCTACAGAAATTCAAGGAACCTCACAATGACTCACAGATCTGATACTACTCCTGGAGCCTCACCATTTAACCTATTATTCGCCCACCCAGTTGGAGTACATCTCCGGGATCCTAATATTGCCAACAACTCATCATTGTTAGTTAAGCGTTTGTTAAAAAAATGAAAGGCACTTGATTGCAGGCTCAAAGCGGCGCAGGGCGGAGTATCTTGCACTGCCTTTTCCCCTGCGGTGCTTAAGCCTCTTTTATTTCTTGGAAAGTTATTACCCTGCCTATTACCCTAATTTTAACCTGTTTAGACATGAAGTGAGACGTCAGGTCTTAAAGAGCAAGACCTATGAGTTTTTTTTGTATTCAAACATTACAGTATTATTATTATTAGGCTGCGAGGACAAAAAAAAAACACAAAGTAAGACTATAGGTTGCAGATCCAACGGCTTTGTCTAAGTCAGACAATACTTTATAGATGTCTTCAAACAGACAGGAGAGCATTAGGCCAAGTAGCCAATATGGCAAGTGGCACACTGCATTAGTGTGCCACTAATGCAGGCTCTCATATCTGGAAGACAAAGTTAGATCTTATGCGGAGTATCAGCCAGAGTTTGTCTGTTACCTAGATTCAATTTCCGCCCATAAATCATCACTGCGATTATGACCCAGTTTACCTTTTCAGCCTGGTTCCACACGGCGATGTCACCCAAATACTTCTCTGGACGAGTGGAGAGGTAAAGCTGGAAGGAAAATCCGAACACATCGTAAACGCAGCGGAGGAAGTCGAGACAGCCCTTCATCTCGGACTCTATCTGTAGAGAAATAGAAGATTAAAAATTTTGGAAATGAATCATAAGTTACTACTAATCTTTCTTAAACTGCTTTTTACATGTTCAAAGACTTAAAAATGGCACTGTTTGTAAAACAACCCTTCAAAAATTTTAACAAATCCAGATGTCACCTGATCCATTGTGCAGAAAATGTGAGCGTCATCCTGCTGGAAACGCCGCACTCTGGTCAGCCCAGTTAGTGTTCCTGACAGCTCGTTTCTGTGGAGTACCCCGAAATCTGCAAGCCTCAGAGGAAGCTCCCTCCACGAGCGAGGCCTGTGGCTGAACATCAGACTACAGGACATACAGGGGAATTGGAAATCAAATGACTGCAACACACTTTAAATACTGTAGGTACAGTTGGATTTACAAAAATAGTAAACAGACCAGTGTCCGGGGCAGTTCATGGGCTTGAGTGCAAAGATGTCGTCTTCCACAGGGAAGGAAAACATGTTTTCGCTGTAGTGTTGCCAGTGGCCAGATGTCTCCCACAGTTTGCTGTTATAAATGTTGGGGGAGGCTACTTCCTGAAAGCCTCTTCTCCAGTACTCATCCTAGAAAAACAACAAAACGACATAAACAAGATCCACTCGCCAGTTGGACTGCACAGATACTTTGTTTTTTTGGAGCTGAGCTGAATCATGACTTATGGCACAACTCTCGAACTACTGCAATGGAAATCAGATCCTGTGGGTGTTAGTTATCCATTTGTTTTGCTTAAGAAAAACATTTTAATGTCCAGTTGAGTTGTTTAGCAGTCAACAGAAGAAAACTGTTGTTACTGGAAAGATGTCAACCATGAAAATGTGGAACTGGGAATATGAAACGGGAAGGAGCTTATAAATATCATGCACGCATGCTCAAGACGTGTTAATGATCTTGCACGTTTCTGTGCAATGTATGTGAGGTCTCTTTGGCTTGGTCCAGTGTGTTGGTGTGGGCTGTGAAAGTTTTCAAGATGTCAACACATCTTTGCAGATAGGTCACAGAGACAAGTTCCCTTACAGTCACACTAAAGTTTGGACAAGACTGCATTCTGCTCTTAACTGAAATGTGGCAATTTGGTGGCTTTCCACACACACACACACACACTAGTAGTTAGTCTTTAAACTAGTCTTGTATTGCCAGACCTTCCTCCAAAGCGCTGCGGAGGAGGGTCTGGTTAGTCCAAGGGCTCTGGTTTAGTCGCATTTCTTTTAACCAATCACGTGATACCGGTTCTTCGTTCAAAAGTTGTTTTAGTCGTGCAACAGAAAACTCAGATTGGAGTCTAGCTATCCTGCAGAGATCTGAGGAGCAGTTACCTATAGTTCTCGTAAATCCCCCGGAGATTAAAAGGCCAATGCAAAGAAAGGGGAAAGTGAAGGACATCCGTCTGAAAGTCAGGGACATCCGGTAGATCACCCGACGGTACCAGAGCAATCCCCTAAATGAATAGTTGTCAATATACATGTAACTTTAAACTAAACAAGAACAATTACCTGAAGATTGATTTGCTGCTGACTCACTGTGACCACAATTTGAAAATCTTTAAAGATTTAAATTTGAAACCATTTTGGTCACGTGTGATGCTCGACAGTAAAAACTCACGCTATAATTCAGATTTTTTACAGCGATCAGGACTGGCCAGAGCTTTTCTGGCACTCGGGGAACAATTCAAACTGACTGAGCGAAACTAAAATATTCAGGTCACTATTGCACTCACAGCTTCTCTTCCAGCTCTTTGGTGATTGCATGTTTTGCAAAAGTTAAGAATAAGTGGGCTGCATGTTAAAAGGTCCCATGACATGGTGCTCTTTGGATGCTTTTACATAGACCTTAGTGTTCCCCTAATTTTATATCTGAAGTCTATTTCCCCAAATTCAGCCATGGTGCAGAAATACAGCACCTAGAGCCAGTCCCACAGTGAGCTGTCCTTAGTATGTGCCATTTCTGAGTCTGTAGCTTTTGAAGAGGAGGGGGGGGCAATACAAGACCTCATAGGGGGCAAAATTACAGATCTGCCCATCTGAGCTTTTATTTTCTCAAAGCCAGAGCAGGATACCGAGAGCTCGGTTTACACCTATCACCATTTCTAGCCACTGCGGGCCACCATAGGCAGGCTGATATTTTGGGGCATTTTCGGCCTTTATTTTTGACACAGCTGTAGATATGAAACGGGTTGAGAGGGGAATGACATGCAGCAAAGAGACACAGGTTGGAGTCTAACCCGGGCTCGCTGTGTCGAGGAATAAACCTCTGTATATGGACGACCGTTCTACCAACTGAGTATTTTAAAATCGATTTAAATAAATCAATAAATAATCAGCATTAGTGACAAGTTCAAAAACTTTTATCGTTGTTTTCACTTTTCAAATAATGGCCATAACAATCAACAGTGTGACTTAATATGCTGAGGAAATCAATTCAAAAGTGCTTCAGGAAGAAGATTTTTGCAAGTAATGTTCCAACCAATGATGCAGGTAGCACGTTCTCGTCTCCCTTCTTCATTTTATTACCGAACGGTACTAGAACGGCGTTATTCTTTCTCAGATTAATTAATCAAAATGCACTTTGACAGCCCTAGTAATGATATGATAATATATTCAAATGGATATTACTTCAATCTTTTTGGATGTTAAACAGAAACTCTTAAAAAGAAATATGTCTTTATCTGAAGGCTTTTGTAGTTTGGAATGAAACCCTCCTACCCTGATGAACTCGGTGAGGGTATTGTAGATGTAGGCTCCGCGTGGCATGAAGAAACAACTGCCGGGGCTGAGATCATGGAAGAAGAACAGCTCCTGATCCTACGAAGCAGACAAAGAAGACTTTTTTAATGAGTACACCTATTGTATTATCTACAGATACAGTCAGGTGAGAAACACCTCCTTACACAGTAGGGAGTTATCCCATCATTACAGCAGACTGACTGCTGGAAAATAAATTCAATGGACTCAGAGTTGAGGAACCAGCGAGCCCTGGTAGCTGGAAAGCAGGACAAACCGCTCTAATCTTATCCACATTAGTGTAAAAAGTGTCTGCAGGTCCGAGGATTTCCGTAACTACCCTCTGATGGTAAACTGTACAATGTCTCTCTGTAAAGTAATTGTTGGACATTCTGGTAGTGGCTATTTCTTTAAGATTATTTTTTGGAGTCTTTCCCTTTATCTGTGAAAGTGGATAGACAGGAAAGGGGGAGAGAAATGGGGGATGACACGCAGCAAATGTCCACAGGTTGGATTCAAACCCAGGTTGCTGCAGGATTCAGCCTACATGGGGTGAACGCTCCTACTGGGTGAGCTACAGCCCGCCCTTAGTAGCCATTTTCTGTTAATAGCCTTTTTACTGGTCACCAAGCATTACATGTGTCAAGAGGGTGTGCACTTTCTGCCAACTTTGAGGTCTATTTGTTGTCTTAAAGTCCAACAAAATATCCACACGGAAGTTAACCTGAACCGTATTCATATTAAACAGAGATACAAATAGTCTCCTTGTACATGACTATATAAAAGCTCTCGCCTCACCTCTTTGCATCTTTACATCCCACTGTAGTCATGGCTATGAAACAGAATTTCTCCAAACAGATAAGCATGCTTTAACAGTAATCTTGCTTTATAAAACACCCCTCTGGAGATATGTTTTATAGCCACTCATTAGGGCTTTTATTTCCTCTCTACATATGTCAAAACTGGCAAGGTACATGTTCAATCAACTTTATTAAAATCAATTTTTTTTTCAACGCCATTAGGTAGCATGCCACGATGTTTCCAAAAGGGCTTTTATGACGCAGTATGCAAATGATAAAAGTCAGCTAAGGAATAGTGTCACAAGGCACCATCTTTAAAACAACCTGCTAATTTTGTCTCCTCCCTCTAACTGGCTTCTACAGCAACAACTTGACTCTGCGGTGTAATATGGATCTGTGTTGTTATTAGAGCTAATTAAAAGGTGCTGTCCTCTGTGTCTCTGAGGCTGGGAAACCAGCTGGGGTGCTCAGATGACTCACAGTGCTCCAGAACGTGTGAGAGGAAACACAGCGCCCTCAGCTGGCATAAAGCAGCAAGGACGATTTAATGTCCAAAGTGCAACAAAATTTGATCCCTGGGTGACAGCGTAAACAACTATTTGACCATTCCTATCCTCTGCGTAATGTTGTATTTTGTTTGTATATTGTTGCATGCATCTTTTCAGTTGATGTTTGCCTGGAAACCTTGCTCCACGTTTGTTTCAGGGTTCTACCACATCCATAAAACCACTAACAGACTCATGAAGAAAAACTCAAAATTCACTTTGAATTGGATTTCTGTCTGCAGTTTTAGGCCACAGCCAGCTGGGTGGGCCTGAACTTGACTGCCTACAGTGACTCACTTTGCCAATCTTGCGATGGTCTCGATTCTTGGCCTCTTCCTGAAAACGTTCCCACTCCTTCAGCATCTTTGAGTCTGGGAAAGAAATCCCATAGATCCTCTGTAAAGTCTCCATGTCAGCGCGGCCCTCCCAGTAGGTTGAAGAGTTCTGATAATAGCGATAGAAAAGAGCAATATTTAAATTTTGAAACATTAGCACAAAATAACAGACTTTAAAAAGGAGCTAGAAACTGTGAAATCATATGTTAAAGTGTTAGACAAACTAAGTTAAAAGATGCCAATATTTGAATGGAAAAAAACAAACTGAGAACAGCATTCATTGGTTTAGGGATTGTGGATTTCCACATACCTTGTAGATCTTCATGGCCTTGATCTTGCCTGTATGTCTGACATGGGGACCTCTGCACAAGTCAATCAAGGGCCCACATCTAACCAGGATCAATAAATTACCATTTAGTACAGTTAGTTTCACAACCCAAAAAACAACTTGCACATCCTTGTGAAAAAAAAAAAGACCAGGTAATAATTCTTCTTTCTATAAGCAACGTACCTGTAGACTGTAGTAGTGGGGGTGCTGACTTTCTCATTCAGAATGCGACATTTGAATTTGTTGTACTGAAAGATACAAAAAACGTGGGTTAATTCAAAGTGATCCTGGCCAGAGAAATAATCCATAGAGAAAACCAAATTCCATGCACACAAATAATAAAAATACAACTAGGCAAGACTGTATAAAGCAGGCTTGGTTAGTTTACAGCTAGTGAACATTTTACACATCAGTTCATGAAACAGTTAGGACAATGGCCGCTCACATATGTCCAGTTTTGAACTTTACAAAAACGGGGCAACAAATATGCCATTATTAAATCATAATTCACACAAGTATAGTATCTCAGCAGAAGGCAGTGCTCTCTCCCTCTCACCTTAAACATCTTCAACAGAGTCTCCTTGCTGATCTCAAGCCTCTCAAACGGCTGTTTCTCCTTCACCACAGCCTTACATAAAGTCTCCAGATCCCCAAATTCAGTGCTGGACACTCCCCTGGAAAACAGCAAAGATGGTCAGTGCTGTTCCGACGTGTCTGTAGTTACCCAATAGTTTATGACATATCGAATGATTGCTTGTTTCAACTAAAAAAAAAGAAAAGGACAGTCTCTCTTCTGCAGTAAGCACCTACTTTTGGCCAAACAAAGCAAAACTGTAAACAACTGATTTGAAAAGCAGGGCAATCGTTGATAAAGACTGGAATGTATCAACTTTTTTCAAAGACTAGAATCCATGCCTAAATATTATAATATTCCAGGTGAAATAACATAGATAAGAACATTTGGCTAGAGCAGAGAAAACACTGCTTACTTCTGTCCATCCAGGAACATGTCATAATAGAAACCATTCTCAATGGGGGGTCCATAACACAAACATCCTCCATAAAAGTGCTCCATTGCCTCCCCCAAAATGTGGGCACTGGAGTGCCAATACACCTAGGACACAAGGTAATGATGTAAACACATGTATACATACATGTGTTAATTCTTGACAAAAAAGAACAATGAATTCAATAAATATAGTAAATCAAAAGATTTGCAGAGCACAGATATTTGTGTACAACTGAATACACCTTAGGTTAGCCATGTGTTGAAATGTGTTTTCAATAATCAACTTAAAAGTTCAATGTACTCACAGCCTGAGCATCCTCATTGTCAAAGCGCAAGATCTCAAGAGAGCAGTCCTGCTCGAGTGGTCTGTCCAGATCCCAAAGCTCCCCATTCACACGAGAAATCACAGCGTTGTCAGCCAGGCCCTGGCTGCAAGATCAAGTGCAAGATAATTGCCTCAGAAATGGCAAATTTTTAAAGTTTCCAATTTTGGCTTATCAAAATCTGAGTCATTTCCATCGCTAATTGAATGAAAAAGGACAATTGAGAACAATAATACAAATTTAAATAACAAAATATAAGTCGGAAACAGAGTTGATTCTCCCTCTAAAGGCTGTTTTATGCGTCTGCGTAGCCTCCACGCAGAGCTTTGGCTGTCTCCTACATAAGGGGCCTAATGTTAATTATTGTGCATTGGTGTGGGCGTCAAGCAGGTGTCTGGTTGCAACAGGCCACAAAACAAAGAAGAAAGAGTTTTAGTTCATCCCGCCCAGTATTTCCACTCTCACACATGCCGGGTGTCAACAAAGACATATGTGAGTAGGCGGACGAGGAGACAAGAGATTGATAAATAAATAATTATTTGATCATAATTGCAGCAATACATTTAAGATACAAATAGTGGATGTGGCCAGCTGTTTCAATACTAACCTGATATCACAAGCCAACTGGTATGGTGTAGTGACCCAAGCCTTGCCCACCACCTTACGTCCGTCTGGCAACTCCACAGTAACAGGTTTGCTGTCAGCAGCTCTCTTTGCCAGCAGGGCATCACTCTCCCTCTTCAGCTCCGCATAGAGACTGAGACGCTCTGCAACGTATCCAGGCAATGACTTCTGCTACAATAGAAACAAAATATATATATATATATATATAAATAAATAAATAAAAAAAGTCAAGAAATTGCTTTACTTTTGTAAATACATTTAGGAAAAAAATAAAACACAGGAGCTTCCCATCTTTTTTTGTAATACAAACCATCAGAATATTATTATTTCACTGTTCAAATTTTGTGAAAGGCAGTGGCTGTGGTGAAAATGTCCTTTGTTGTCCATAATAACTTGAAATTGTGTGAGTTGTGTTCCTGTTGAGTGAACAGGGGTGCAGGATAACTCCAATGCCCTTTAAAACTATTTAAAACTCTAAAAATATTAATAACAATCACCTCTTTCACAGCTCCGTTTCCTTGTCCTTTCTCCTGTTTCTTCTCCTTCTTGTTTTTGTCACTTGGTTTGGTATCCGGGGCTGCCACCTGTCCACAAACAGAGGCGTGTGTGCATCTTTTGACTTACAATAAGCTTGCGTCGATGAGTCTGAGTCACAATATTAGCCTCGTTACTATTGCATTGAACATGTTCAGTATTTTAAGCGTGCACACACTGTGCCACTGAGGGGGGGGGCAGCTATTTATGGAAACGGGATGTAACGTTTGTATAGTTTGCCATTTGGCTTCCCTGGGCACAGGCCCACTATTCATATTACCGTGTTGCAATAGTAGGTGATGCTACTCACCCTCTCATCATATTACGAATTTACACTGGATAATGTGTTCCGTCACAGTCTTCTTAATGGCATACGTGCAGTTTAGTGTCCCAAATTCCACGACAGCCAAGCCAAGACCCGCTCTTCGAAGTAGCTCGAGTGGTCGGGGTTAGATATTTGACCTCGAGTGATTAGGGTTACGTTGCGTGGAATTTGGAACACTAAACTGCACGTATACCCTTTATTATACCTTTTTATTAGCTCGGTTGTTCGTCTGCTCCTCTTTGCTGTGGTTTTTCTCCGGAGCTTTTCCACACTTCACTCCTTGTTCTTTCTTTCCCGGCGTCTCCTCCTGCTCCTGCTCCGCCCGCAGAGCACGTCGGAGGTGCAGCAGCCGGTAATTGAGCTTCTCATTTTCGGTCCGCAGGCTTTCCAGTTCCGGAGAGACCCCCGCAGCACCGACGACATCCAGACCTCGGCTTAGGCCATCCCGGAGCGTGGAGATCTCTTTGGAGAGGAGCCGAATTTGCTCCTCTTGGGCGGACAAACGTGCTGCCAAGCACTCCGCCATCTTTAAATGACTACCGTCCACACCGGCCGCTAACTTCCGGTTAGTTTTTACATTTCTTTTTTTTATTTTACATTCAAAAAGACACGTCATGTTTGAGAGAATATTACAACAAACAAAAAACAACCGAACGAGTGATATCAATAAAAAACAAAATAAAATAAGACATTGACAAATAATAGTGAAAAAATAATAAAAACAAGGAATTAGGACACCTTACATATTTTCTGTATAGTACTTCAAATTAAAATAGTTTGCCAAAATAATGAAATCCCAATAGCTCTTTAAAAAACACATGCAGTGTCTCCGAAAGCACAAACATCCAAATTAGTTCATTAACATTTAACCTTTGGGTAAATGTTGTTCATCGTTTTAATTTAAACTTACTTAGCCTTAAGTGTTTAAACTGTGTATTCTACAAAGTGTATTCATAAAATGTGTGTTCCTCTCCAAGGGGAAAAACGGGAAAGTGAGGATTGTACTTCCGTTGAGGGTTTTAAAAAAATAAAATAGCTACATATGGCTAAGGAACCAGCCAGAATAAAAATCCTCTTAATTGAACATCATATAATATGAATATACTATTTTAAGAAACACAGACTTGTGATTTAATTAATTTTAGATGTATCTCTCCAAAATGTTTGCCGATATAGATTGTATTTTGCAGTAATTGCGTACCGACGCTAGGAGACACTAACACATTTCCTAGCTAATACATTTAGCTAACGCTAGCTAAGTCAGCAGACCACTGCAGTACAGCCAACAGCGGTCAGCAATGTAACGTTAAACCTTAAACAACTGACTTTCCCTGCATGTCATGTGGCTCTGTTAGCCTACAGGTAAGTGTCAGCTATTTGCATCTATTTAAAAATGTTGTCTGTTTTATTTTTTGCGAACGGTTGACTGACACTAGCTAGCATTGACAGCAGCACAGCAAGTGCTACGTTGACTGGCTAGCTAGAACTTATAACGCTTGCTTGCTAGCTCCCAAACTGATGTACACCAAATTTAGTTCAGTCGGTTTCCTTACGGAGACAAATGCATATCAGAATACGGTTTAGGCATTTAACGAGCCTGTAATCGGGATACGTGAGGACCACATTAGAAATAAGTCCTGGACATTATTGTGTTTTTATCCTCGAGTGTCCTTGATGTCTTTTCATGTGCAAGGCATTCTTGCTACAATTAAATAAATCAAATAAATTAAAAAAGCGCAAGTAACAATGTTAACTAATTTAAACTTTTAACTTGTTTAATGCTTTAAACAGAATAAGAGCCGCATCTAAAGTTACATCAAAAAACATTTAATCTCTGTTTATAATCGACACAGTGGTGAAATGATTAGAGTAGATTAGTAGTAGTAGTGTCGATAAACACTAGAAGGTCCATGTAGCATCCCCTCCTTGTACAAGACCAGATGTGTAAAACTATACTATATGTGGTGCAAGACCAGGAACCCAGTGTCCCACCAGGTCAAAGGCCTCAATACTCTGCAGCCAAGGGTGAAAAATGTATTTAGCATGAATAACATATTGATCTTTCATTCCAGCCCAGACCTGCAAAGGAAATTTGATGTTGCTGTCATCAGCATGGCTTCAAACTCCAGCTTTGCCCCTCCAAAACTGTCCGACTTCATCCTCACAGAGCGGCTGGGCAGTGGTACCTATGCTACAGTCTACAAAGCATACAGAAAGGTGAGTTTCTGAGCAACTCAGATTTATACAATAGATTTACAGAGGTAGGGGGGTGTATACCCTACACCATCTCACTTTCAGTTAAGGGGTCCGTGGCCTAAAACGTTGAAGATCCCTGGTCTAGTTTTCTCATTAAAAGCGAAATGAAAGTTGCAGATTGGTTCTTGACTGATATTGCAGGGGGACAGTCGAGAGGTGGTGGCAGTGAAGGTGGTTGGGAAGAAGAGTCTAAACCGGGCATCTACAGAAAACCTGCTCACAGAGATTGAAATCCTCAAGACTATGCGGCACCCTCATATAGTCCAGCTAAAAGACTTTCAGGTAATTGCATCTAGATGTGTTGTAGCTTCTACAAGGAATTGCATTTTTACAGTCCATAAGATCTATTGAAATTAGGCCTCCCAAGCTATATGTTGATTAAGGAGGCTGTGAGATCATTACAAGGCACAGCAAAACAAAACAAGAAAAACAGTACTTTCTCAGGAAAGATGGTTACAAATCTTCTTTCCCAGAAATACTGATTATGTATGTTCTGGAATGAATTAAAATCATTAAAATCCATCCCTGATTATCTGAATTCTTACTTTTAATCAGTGGGATGCTGATAATATTTATCTGATCATGGAGTGGTGTTCCGGTGGAGATCTCTGCCGCTTCATTCGCAGCCGCAGGATTTTACCTGAGAGGGTGGCCCGGCGCTTCCTGCAACAGATAGGTGAGTCATGCATTGGTTTCATTTTAACAACTTCTTTGTGTACCAGTTAATATTATTATTATTATGATTATTATTTTTTATTATTTTTATCTAGGCTTTCGACAGCCATTTGCACATATAAATTGGTTTGAAAACTTGACAGTGACATAGTGGTAGAAATAACATATTTTTTTATCTTAAGGATTATTTTTGGGGCATTTTAGGCCTTTATTTTTGACAGGACAGCTGAAGAAGTGAAAGGGGAGAGAGGGGAATGACATGCAGCAAAGGGCCGCAGGTTGGAGTTGAACCTATGCCTGCTGCGTCGAGGAGTAAACCCCTGTATATGTGCCCCCGCTCTATCAACTGAGCTATCGGGGCGCCCATATCTTTTATTTTATACAAGTTTGTGTTTAGTGCAAACTTTAAGACTGCATGATGTGGACTTAGTATCACTGTGTGGATTTGTATGTGTGTCTGCACAAACAGCCTGTGCCCTCCAGTTTCTTCATGAGCGAAACATCTCACACCTGGACTTGAAACCTCAGAACATCCTGCTCAGTGGCTCTGTCCTTAAATTAGCAGGTGATCCCATACTCACTCACACAGTCTCAGTGATCAAGTACACGAGGAATGTAATCATTATTGTGCTAGTGTGCTGTTATGTTTTACAGGGCACAGGTCACATTTGCTTATTAAACTCAACATCAACTTGTGGCTTCACAAACACCCCTTTTGGCATTTGGCGTTATAAACACATCTGTCTTTTACACTCTGATTTGCTCTCAGATTTTGGTTTTGCCCAGTACATGTCGCCGTGGGATGAGCAGAGTGTCCTGAGAGGTTCTCCTCTTTATATGGCTCCTGAGATGGTGTGCCGACGACAGTATGACTCCAGGGTGGATCTCTGGTCAGTAGGAGTCATTCTCTATGGTGAGTACTTTGTGTTGACCTGTTCATTTTTTTTTAAGTGTGGAACACCCTCAACATGAATTGCACACTTCTTCAGATAATTAATTGTAATGCTGCTTTATTATATATTCAGGGCACCAAAATGCATTCCCATGCACCGAGTCCGTTATTACCGTTTCTTATGCAGTGTAAGAGTTCCCTTTGATCAGTTCTATCATTACTTCTTTTTCAACAGCTAAAGGTTAATCAGTTGACCCGCCTGGCAGGTTTGAAAAAGCAGGTCACATCAAAATTCTGCCATTAATCATAAAATGGCAGCCTGGTTTGCTCCCTTTTTATTTTGGTACAGTGATTGAACAATAATCAGTAATAGCACTGTGAGGAGTGACAATGTCCAATACAGAATGTGATGAGAAGTGACTGTAGGTCCTGTAAAGACCAACATCAATCATGACAAAGACAAGTTTAATGCATGATTTATTTAAGGTAGCTAAACTAAGATCATTTTTGAATGCACTCTAAGCATTTGAAGATTGCATACCCTTTACCGGAAACTGAAGTGAAGTACAGTCAGTATTAGTTTTCATCCCTGTAGATTATCCTTTTGGAATAGGCTACTCAACATTGTTTGTGTTCATATAGAGGCACTGTTTGGGCGAGCACCATTTGCATCGAGATCATACGCTGAATTGGAGGAGAAGATCCGGAGTAACCAACCTATTGAGGTAAGTTTTGAGCAATAAATTAGTTCATCATTTGTGAGTTGCTGGACTGAGACAGTCAGCAATCCAGCTCAAATATATGTAAGTGACTCACTGCTTGCACTTGTGCTTTAAAATAGTGCTCCATTGTGGTACATATTTGTCATTTGATGGATGTTGAACATAGTCCAAATGTCACATACTGAATTATTTTTGGAATAACGGAACTCTCAGTTTGCCCCTGCAGCAAAAGTCGGTGCATGGAGTGCATTCAGTGTTTGTTTCAATAACGTTGTTGGGGTTTAACCGTTAAAAAAAAAATGGAATCATCCAAATATACATACACCATCACATCACCTGGGAATTCGAGAACTTACAAAAATATTAACTAGTTTTTTTTAATAGGCTAAATTCACGCCAGTTAGTATGTTATATATTTTAAATTTTTAATGTTCACACTGCAATGCGCTTAGTTTATTTAAACACATTTTCACTAATTGTTAAGCTTTTTTTTTTCTCATTGTATTTGTGCATTTTCACCATAAAACCACTAGATGGCATATCATCACCCTTTACCTGTATCCCACTACAAATTAAATACAAATTTCAGACTTTTTTTACCTGTTTTGTAAACAGGCCTATACCCGCCTATAATAGTTTTAAGTAAAAAAAAAAATAAGTAAAATGCTAATGTCTCATCTATGAGTTGAATTAACAATACGTATGTGTAAAAACACTTATTAGATTAATTTTGTCTTGTTCTTAATATGCCTGCCTCATATACCAACCAAATGTTAATTGCCATTGTGACAGTGAAGGATAACTGTACTTTTAATGATGGAAGGCTTTCAAAACACTTGAATGCTTGTGTCAAACATTAGGCATGAGCTGAATGGATAGCATCAGCATATGGCCCATTAACCAGGGATTCACATCGAGTTTTAAGGTCACCTTTTGATTAAAAGAAAATAGCGATGTGAGACTAGAAGGTCTCTGGCAACAATCGTCTGTCCTTTTCTGTGGGATTGTCCTGTGGATTGAGTGCAACATAATAAGGTCATGTTTTGTGCATCAGCTCCCTCCTGGGGCCAGGGTATCCAAGGACTGCAGAGATCTTCTGTTGCGGCTGCTAGAGAGAAATCCAGATGCCCGGATCACCTTCGCAGAGTTTTTCACCCACCCTTTTGTAGATATGGAGCATATGCCGAGTTCAGAGAGCCTAGTGAAAGCGGTAAGAGAATAAGAAGAAAGGGAAGTATACGCTGGCATGTGTGTGTCTTCTCTAAAAGACCATGAATAAGGTGTGTGTAATTGGCTGAGCACATGTACACATGTGTCAGTAGGTCATGCCTCCCTCACATGTGCCTTCACGCATGACTCTGCATGCATGCATAAGAAATGGAGAGTTGTGGCAGTTTGCGTTCAGTGATGTCAGTTCCTATTTCCTCTTTTTAGAAAGAGCTGGTCCTGCAGGCCGTTCAGAAGGACCAGGAAGGGGAGAAGTCCGCTGCTCTCTCTCTTTACTGCAGTGCCCTGGAGCACTTTGTCCCCTCTATTTACTGTAAGATTAACAACTAATTCTCATAGTCTGTCTGTGGCTTAAGCCCTTTAGCAATGCATCGCTTTTGTTCTACCACAACAAACTGAAAAAAGTAACCGCAACAAATGTAAAACCAAGCCCTGTCTTCTCTCCACGCTCCCCAGACGAGACAGACCGACAACGTAAAGATGCCCTCCGGCAGAAGGTAGGTCTGAAAATCCTCCCAGCATTCACATTTGGATTACTTTCTATTTTCAATTGGTCTTCATTTTCAAACTCCACTGGCTCTCACTTGGAAGTGAATTATCCTCCATGAATACCATATGGTTTGGATGGCAAACATATGGAGTGGTTGACATGATTAAGTTGAGTCAATGTAAGAGGACTTCCTGCAGGTCAGCCAGTATGTGTCCAGAGCCGAGGAGCTGAAAGCCCTGGTGGCCTCAGACAACAGACTGAGCTTTGAGGAGGCCCGGACGTCCAGGGATGTCCTCCGAGGTATATGCATATATAAATGAATATATTTTTTTATTATTGTGTCATGCATACAATAAAATATGCCCAGCCCACACAGGCTTACAAGACATCATCACCTAGGACAATGGACCAGATGCCAAAGTAACTACACAACCTAAACAAATAAACCTTCTAGTCTTTTTTTGCCAAGCTTCAGAAACAAAAGTCGCCTACTTAGAAATATAAAATTTAAGCAACCACTCCAATTGGTCATCATCCGTGCACTAGAACATTTCAGGATTTTGGACAGACATTTCATGTCTTGTATGTGATTTTGTGCATGGGATGTACTGTATGTACACATCTTCTTTTACATATATCTTCAAAAATGTGCTATATAAGTAATGGAAAATGGCTGTATAGCAAAGATATTTAAGTTCAATTTCTTCACAAAAGTTAAAATACAAGTACAATCATAAGACCTAATGCAAATATGTGAAATGGGGAAATCCTGGTAAGCTTTTTGAAGCTTGAATATAGGGGCCCAGACACTAGCAAACAATACATATTATAAATAGCATCATATTGTCTGAATGAAACAGGAAACATATAGAATATAATTCACAATGTACAAGAAGAAGAAACCCTCGCTACCTTCACCCTACCTGCGTGGTCCGAAGACATTTATTCCATCGTTCTAAGCATTGGTTAAATAGATAAAATGCAATAAACATAAACCTATAACAAGGGAAATAAAAGAATGATTTCAGAGTCACTAGTGTAGAAAACCCAAACCTTGTTTGATTCTTTCTACTACTTCTTAATGGAAATGTTCTTTTCCCTTTCCCAAGAGGTCAGGGGTCAGGGTCAGCTACGGAATGGAAGTTCTTGGTCTCTTACGGATTTGGTTTTTGCTCAAGAACACACCGTGCTCGATTGACCTGTTGCACTAAAATCAACATTATACAATCTTTTCAAAATCTATCTCAAATCTACGAATCCCCGGAGGTGACAGGGATGGAAAAAAAACTGTCCTGGGTACAAACACTTTTGTATGACTTTTTTTGCAAGATCTTGGGTTGTGTTTGGAAGATCTTGAAATCTTGATATGAATATTAGATTGAAAAAAACATTTCAACTTTCAAACTCAAGATCTGGAGGTCAGTGTTTGTCCCCAGTACATGTTTTTTAAATTTTTTCTTTGTTGTTTTTGTTTCTCCCTCCATGTTACCTCCAGGGCTCCGTACAAATCCACTTTACTGGAGTCTTAAAGCCACAGTGTGTCATTTCAGTCGACCCCACGAGGAATTTCAAGTACTGACAATAAAACTGTTGGCGCAACGTCCCCACCGCACACAGTTGCTTTGTAGCCAAGGAGGACACGGAGGATTAAAATTAAAATAATGGGCTCTTAAGAAAAGGGAATTATCTTCACTCGAGTTTCTGCGCACAAAAGGCATCGGATGACACTAGCGTCTTAAAACACAGCCATACTGAGAAATGTGAGTGTTGTAGGGAGATGATTCAAACTGAAAATATTTTACATTTTAGTCTTATTTAACTTATTCCCACTCCCCCACCCTACCCCAAATGTAGGTCCTAAAAAGAAATGAATAAAGATTAAAATTATAAATCCGTCAAGCAGAGTTAAGAGGTCCACACACAATGTTCACAATATGTCAACCATTTGTATCATTATCACTTGACCCAGTGTCCATATTATAACAGAACTACAACATGTTAAAACTTTAGTTCTACCATGTTAAGGAACAGTTTTACAAAAGAAAAGATAAATTAATGAGCTTTGTAGAAACTCATTTGGCAATGGCTTGAATGTAACCAACGTTCATTAATATCAAAAGTTACTACAGCTTTAAGATATGGCAGGGGCATGTTGATAACAAACCTTTCAGCATTTTTTTAGAAGACTGCATTGAGGGTGCTTTTAAACACATATACAGTAGGACTCAAAATGGTGTTCTGTTTTCTTTCTGACCCAGAAATGTCTCGAGACCAACCACGACTGCTGGCTGCTCTGGAGGTGGCTTCTGCTGCCATTGCTAAGGTTAGAAAGTGGTACTGCTGGATGATGCCACTGCTATAAAGATGCACACAAAGCCATGATGAAGCTGAAGGAATACAACAGAAAAAAATTCAGAGGGATACAAACCAATACCCTTTCATAAATCACTTTCCAAACTACATTTTTTAAGCTCACTGGTGAACAAAAAACATCTATTCTGCGGTTTTGCTTGTCTGACAATCTGTTAGTCATGACTACTTTTTTTTTTAAATATGTATATGTCTCTAAAAAAATGTTTAAAGTGAACAATATTGAATAACCTTTTTTGCAATGCTAACAGACATATTTGAAATATCTAAACTAACTAACTATCTAACAGGGTGGCCTAAGTGTCTCTTGTCAGAAATAAAGCATTGTTTTTCCTCATTTTCAACCTTCCATTATAGGAGGAGAGTGGATTCGATGATCATGAGACCCTGGATGTGTACCAACAGTGTTTAGGAGAACTATTGTTGGTACTAGCAGGTACACAAACTCCTTTTTTTCTAAACGAGATGGTTTTTTTTCCAGTTATCCTGTCTCTTACTGCTGTAGGATACTGAGCCACTCCACTGGAGCTAAGGTTTATTGCCTTGCTCAAGGACATTTTGGCAGCAGTGGGTGACTGAGGAAGAACATGTTTAAAGCATTTGTAGTCCTAGATCTGATACTTCATTCAGAGACATCACCTCAGAGCTCAGGCGGCTGTGTGTGTTTGCACACAGTTATTAGAGAAACCAAGTAAGAGATTTTTGGAGGAAAGGATATTTGGAAAGGCAGATAATAAGGGCACATAAAGTGATGTAGAGAAATTAAACTTAAAGGTGAGGGTACTGCCAGAATATAAAACAAAATAGATGAGAGACGAGATGGCTGAACAAAGAATATGGTACTGAAGGAAATGGAAAGAGATAAAAACAACTTAGATAGAGTAAAGATATAGAGATACTTAACTGGAAACAGAAAGAGACAAACCGAATATACCGAAGAGACTGAATGGGACAGAGTGAGAGAGACTAACAAATGGAATATTTGAAAAGACTCAGTGAAAGATGGAAAATAACGTGGAGAAAGTGATTTAGAAAGTGTAAAAAGACAAACAGACGAAGACAGGCAGAGTGAAGCAATAGACTTGGAGAGAGATGAGGACACTTAATAAGCGACAGACAGACAGACAAACAGAGAGAGGCACTACAGAGGAGACTCTCTGTTGCCTGGCCTCCATTAAGCTGGGCTCATGAGCTCATCTGGAAGATCGGCCTAATGTAAGAGGTGGGATAGACTGATCCAGATGTTGCTTTGCGCCGGGATGAGACTCTGTGCCAGCACCCTGTGTGTGGTATGAGAGCCTTGCCATATGCTTCACATTCAGACTGCATACTTCATTTCTTTGTTATTTCACACTGGAAACAAATAAAAACTATTATCTCTGATGAGCAAGAGCTATTGAAGGTTCAACGAGTAGGGTTTAAACACTGACACCTTTCAACTTGAGTTGATGGACTGTAGTTACTACAACCTTGTCTTCAGTAATATATGACATAGTGGTCCAACTAATCCCATGCCATCCTAACCAGCCTCTCTCTCCAGTGTCACCGAGCCTTGTTGTGGGGCTCGGCAGAGGCCACTAGAGCTGTAACAATTCCAAATTTTGCTGGACAATTTCTTGTCTCAGAAATAACCGTGATTTACAATGTAATTGTCTCTTTCAGGCAAATTTAAACATATTTATTTATCACTTTTTCAAAAACAAACAAAACGTTTAAATCACTTTCAGGATACATCTTCTGGTTATATCTGTAATTTGACCCAGATAATGTAATGACAAAGCCTATGAAGTAAAACTTGCCTTTTTATTTTCATTAAGCATTGCATATTTTCTTAAACTAACATAAAGAACAACAATTATCATCATCAGATAAAAAAAGCACCAATAATCAATTATATAATTACAATTTGGCATACCTAAGAAAAATCTGTTACCATCTACAGCCCCCCTGAAAACTTAAGTTAATGTTAGCAATTAATTGTATTAAAACAAAGAAACTGTGATTACGTAAACAAATTGTGAGTAGAGAATTATTTACTAATTATTACAGGCCTGGATGCCACCAGGGGGATTTATGGGAAAAACATTGGTCCTTTGTTTGGCTAACAGCTCTTTGTTGCACAGCTTCCCAGCATGCCTTGCCACCAGAGAGTTCCCCTCCTCTCTCTCTTCCCTCTCTGTCACTCTCCCCTCCGGGATGACTGACTGTGAAAAGGTTGATGTCTGTGAAAACACTGGCCTACATTCGAAACCACCCTTGAGCCCTTAGTCTACACGCTAGCGAAATCCAATCTAACAGTTGACCTCTTCTTGAACAAACAAGGTGATTAGGTAGCGGCCTCTCTCCTCCCTTCCTCTCCTCATTATTTTCTCCATCTTTTTTTCCCCCCTTGTGAGCCAGCTGAGCCCCAGGGTCGCAGGAGAGAGCTGCTCCACAGCGAGGTGAGTTGGCAAGGAACGGCTTCTGGTTGAGTGCTCACGGTAGGGATGACTCTCTGTCACCTCCATGGAGCCCTTGGCCGATCACCTAGGACGGTAGACGCTCCATCACGTGGCCCATGAGCCTTTTTCCTGGAGTCACATGTACATGATTTTTGTGGTAGAGGCCGAATAACGCAATCCATCATCTATATTACTGTTACATACACATAGATCACTGTCCACTCTATAATTGGATAGTTTAAGCGATGGATCATGTGACCACTTGTATGTGAAAAGAGTCCCACGTAGTGACAACCAAGACAATTATCCTTCCACTCTACAAAGTTTTATAACATTTTTCAGCTCATTGGTTTGGTTTCCCGGCCCACAAGTTTACTGTTTTGGTTGCTGCTCTCATTATCGTTGTTGTTTTTTTATACAATGAAGCATTTAGCAGCTAAATAGTAAGATATTTCCCTTGGTGGAAACCCAAAAAAGGATCTAAAAGGAGAGTGACCTCCTTACATTCATCAGATGGCCAGAAAAATGACTCCAAATTAATACTAATGCTGCTCTGTATCTGCTGGATGTGTAAATAAGCAACTGTTTGCTAACAAGTTTGCCATATCAACCTAAAGCGGACATATTAAGCTAATTTTGAAATTCATAATTTGGGATTCTACCAGAACATTTTTACATGCAGTAATGTTCAAGAACACTTTATTTCTCTTGTCTGTCTGAATATACCTGTATTCACCCTCTTTCTGAAACGCCCTCTTGAAACCCCTCTCTCGAAAAAACTGGTCAGTCTTTCTGGTTCTTGCGCATCTGTGCCCACAGCATCTTTGTACCATCACTGCAGTCGGGTAATGACTGTAACGGCACTATACTGGCACTTTTGAAAATTAAACTAGTTTATCATTGTCATTTTAATTTAAGCTATAGTGTGTAGTTTCATGAGAAATTTTAACTAATGACGCTATATGACTCTATAGTCACATTCACATGACGCACTCCTTCGATGACCGCACATGTGCTTTCAACTTTGACATTAATGCTCCAAACCCCTTATGTTTTGGAGCATTGTTTAGCCAGTAACTGAGCCAACAACAAGACAACAGCATTTCTCCAGCAAACCCCACAAGGAGATGGGGGTTTGAGTGGGCCTCATAGACCTCCCTATTTGAAGTTTTATGAGTGCTTGTCTTAAGTAAATTCAGATGCGGCTGTGATAATCTAACACAGCATAAGTGAGGCCGGGGTGGGGGATTCTATAGAAAGCATGTGTGTATGTGAGACCCCAAAAGAGCCAACGCATGCTGCCATGACTGGCCTCCATGTGCTCTCATATCTACTGTAGAGCACACTTCAGCCTTTTCAAAGCTGTAATTCAATATCACAAATTCTTATATGTGAGCCACAGCTTTGATCTATTTAGTGTATGTTGTATGTATGTCATTATGGCACACAACACATAAATATACACGTGGTCCTGTTGTTTTGTGGGCTGTGTTTCAGTATATGTACCTATTTTTATTTTTTTAAACTGAGTTATCAATACACCCCATGAACCATCCTCACCCATGTAGATTGCCTCCACATTTGTTGTACTTGGTGATTAAAGGGATTGTGATTAAAGTACTGCGGCTACATAAGGTTGGGGTCAGGGCTGAATCCTATAAATCTGTGGTGTGATTGGTGTTTTAAAGAGACATTATGGAAGCCATCAGTTTAGGTCCCCTGTGATTATGACCCACAGATGTTACTGCTGTAACCCAAGAGATGTTTCTTTATACTATGATGTAGTGGTGATATAACTAGGTACGAGGTGTAGCCAAGAACCTTCTTGGTCACCAGAGGACTGACTACCACAGTAAAGAGCACCCTCAAGCGTATCATGACAGCAGATAATACTCGCACATGTGTACCATATGAAATGTTCTCGGAAAATAGCAGCTCAAGAATCACATCAGTGTAGCTTATTATTTAAATTTTTACGCTGCGTTTATTCCCATGCTTTTTAAAGTGTTGTGGTTTTCTGCTGCACAACACCGCAGTTTAAAGTAAAGTAAACAAGTAATTGATTTTTTTATTTGGGGGGAATCATCTACTGATTATACTGTACACTAGAGCCCACCAAAAGTAAACAAAACATCTAAGAGTGTACTGCTATTCTTGGCTCTGTGCAGCTCTCCTCAGACACTGCAGTACTTTGAGCTAAGTTCTAATGTCGGCGCAACTAACATGCTGATGTTTAGCAGGAATTATGTTAACCATGCTTCTTAGTTTTATTGTATTCACATACTAATTATTAGAATTAACCACAAAGGGAAGATGATTCTGATGGGATTGCCATCACTTTTGCTGGCTTTTGGACTAATATAATTTGGACTTCATGATGCTGTTAGATGAACAGTTACGGGATCACCAAATTTCATCGCAGTTCTTTCAATAGAAACATTTAATTAACAATGTGTGTGGCTAAAAAAACATCAGGGGAACACTTATTAACAGCACATATGAAAGCATTAGCAAGCACTTTTGTGTTTTGCGTTGAAAGTGTAAATTACTTAGTATTATTCTCTCTCACCAGATTAAAAGCCTCATGACCAGAGCTGAATACCTCAAAAAGCATATCAAGGTAAGCATGCATTCCTTTCAAATATTAAGCTAAAGAATTCGGCACACATATTCAGACTGTGTTAGTAAATCTGTTACTGAGAACACATTAGGTTTGCATGATATTGACCAAATTGATTATGAATATTACGAAAGTGATATCTATTTTGATATTTTTAAACAATTAAAATTGCAAAAGTTAAGGCAAAAGTCATTGCAATGCAATGTTCATAGATTCATAACAATTTAGTGCACAGTGAGACTTGTAAATGGCTGGATCACACGTTGGTCGTGAAAGAAAAATATTTGATCTTTCCAACACCAAACTCCGCCTGCACTGCCTTTTATAAAGTTGCGGATAGCTACCTGTAATTAAAAGGTGCGGGGTGGGATTTGGTATCGTTTGACTAGCTTCTTAAAGCCTTTTTTTATCTGCTGTGTGGATGGGCATCATATCTTTGGCCAAATAATATGTAAGTTAAAATGCGTTAGTAATAATACGTTTTTCTGGGATAGCATCATGCACTTATGATTCGTTTTGTTTTGTTGTCTCTATATATTTCTGCACTGTCACTCTGTTGAAATAAGCACACACGTCACGTGGTACGCTCCATAGGGTTTGTCACGTAGTGGCCCTGTGCACTAACATGTGCAAGTGGCACCGTAACTAGCCAATGAAACATGATCATTATAGCATCAATGGACAGGACGCATTGCTCCACAAAATTAACAAAATATTGCATATTTATTTTTGACACTTTTTAGATAATATTGCACAATATGATGTCACGATAACAATATTAAGTCAATATATCAAGCGGCTCTAGATCACACTATATATTATTTTTATTTTTTTATATTTTTATTTTTAAACGATTTGTTACTTAATCTTCATGTTTTGTTGTTGTTTGGTTATTAGTTTTCGGGGATTACAGGCATGTGTTTATCTTTCAGATGCAGGAGAATCAGCGGGACGTGTCTCTGGATCGAGAACCTCTTTCTGACACTGTCAGAAGCTGTGAGTTTCCCTGCTGTGTTGTATAAACTGCTCGTCTGCTCATGAGAGTGGGTTTTTGAGAACTTTGCAGCCTTGATAAAAAGTGACTACACAGAGGTTTGTTACGGGAAGGTTGTGGGGGTCAAGTGAGGAATGGCCGCCTTAAGTTGCAATGAAATTTCCTTTCATTAAAGGTTTTTCCACTAGTAAAATATGAGCCATTCTCTTGCTGTGCTGGCCACCCTGCAGGACTGTCTGGCTCTTTGATTTCATTTCAGTGCAGCCTTGGGCTGCTCTGTCCTCTGCCCTCTTGTAAAGCCAACCTTGTGAAAGCGAGAGCAAAAAGTTACCCTCCTAACACACAAATGCCAGAAACAACAGCATATGTGTACACTTCATTCCTTTCACATACTCACATGTACAGTAAATTAGCTTTACTTATACATTTTAGGAATCAGTTTACATTCAATACATATCAAATCCAAACAACATAACAAATTAAAGCTGCAAGCAGCGATGGAGGGCCCTCGCTAACATGCGCGAGTCGGGGATACTGGCGGACGCCTCTCCTTGCGACCGCGCATTTGAGCGTTACTCACACGCTGAAAATCGTCGCCAATGAAACGGCAACTCCCCGCTGAGTTCAATGATACCTCACACAAGCCTATACATCACACAAGTAATTATCTTTGAAAGGGGGCGT
>NC_048407.1:29515765-29531734 GCF_013103735.1 Etheostoma cragini
AGAAAGAAAGAATAATAATAATTCCTTCAGTTCCAATAGGGCCTTCGCCGCCTGTCGGCGCTCGGGCCCTAATAAAAATTGACCGTATAAAAGCAGTGGATCGGTAACATGTGATATACTTAAACGTCTCTAGTCTGTACACTATGTGAAAACTCAAAACTATATAAAAAGCAATGTTTAATTGATATAAATACTACTTTTTTTTATATACTTGAACTTCCTGAGTTTAACCTACACAGCCTTGTTCCCAGTATTTGGGCTCAGTTCCTGGATGGATAGTGGATACCCAAAGCCCAGACAATATCCTGTTCTCAGAAAGACATTCCTGGGGAATTATGAATTTAAAAAAAGGAAGTATGGGGATGGGGGAAGAGCACCAATGACTCTAGAGGCCACTCAAGTTTCAAGTACGTGGCTGCTTCTTCTGCTGCTGTTGTGTTAATGCAACCACACCACACTCAGCCCTGCTAGCTGGAGCTGATCCAACAGCAGCTGTGCTAGAGAGGGTCACAGCAACGCCCAAGTCTGTCTGGTGACCTTAGACTACACCAAAACAAGCAGCCCATTTTTGCTGAGAACCGTCGCACTGTATCTCTAAGACAATTTTAGATACCCCCCCTCCCCCCACTGAAGCCTGACGCACTAAATGCTCACAGGGCCCTATGTTGCACCTGGTGCAGCAAAGCAAGGCCCGACACAAGTGTCTTTGCTATTTTAAGACCGACTCGGTTGATAATTTTCCATCCTGCTCCCACGTTGTTTAAATAGCAAATGCACCTTCACCCATCTTTGCGCCCATGGGCGTGCTGGTCTTACAGGGAGGTGTGTTCAGGTGAATTCTTGGCGTATTGCTGTCTTGCGGCAGCAGAAAGTGATCGCACCGTTGACCGACAAAAACCTGGTTTAAAGTCATTAATGCAGAATTTTGTTGTTATTTTAACAGCGAGCGCACACTATGCTTGTTAAACACGCACAGGGAAGAGCAGCAGCACACAGACATGTAAAAGATTAAAAATCTAAGATTTACGGTGCAAATCCACCATCATAACAGCAATGCGCCGTAGTAAAAACTCTCCTGGCTTTTAAAGGGAATGGCACATGGTATTCTGATTTGTTTATTGCATGTTATGCCCATAACATGCAATAAACTGGAGTGTGGTCTATCTGTATAGTGTCTTGAGATAACTCTTGTTATGAATTGATACTATAAATAAAATTGAATTGAATTGAATCACACACCTATGAATTAAGGAAGACAACAAGGACAACCTACCTGCGCAATGCGCTTCATGCCGTGCGCTTAGATCGTTCAAATAGCCCCCGCAGACTTGTATCAACATCAACTGTGTGATCAGTGGAAGGGCCTGAGAGGACTAAAACCTCTAGGCTACAACATACTGTATTGTTTAAAATATAGTTGTATACATTTTTAATCTTGAAAAAGTGAAGCCTAACACACATTAATCCTTTCTGTTTTCTCAGCTTGTTGTTTGCAGTAAGCATGACGATCACCGTGAGAACTGGGCTAGGGACGCCCCACAGAGCATCAGACTGCCTGTCAGTGTTCCGGTTGGACACAGAACCTTAACCTGACCAGGTTTCAGTCTGGGCCAGATCAAACCTGCACCACACATCACACTAACCGACTGTGAGCGCTGTCCGGGTGGGATATTACCTTTGCCAGCCAAATGTGGTCAGTGTTTTGGTTGTTGCTGGAAAGTTGATGATTTGGCAGTTTGAGAACTTGTGTTTATATTCTTCTGAGGTGGAAAAAAAGTTTAGCTGGTAGAATACTGAAAGGAGCTCTTGAATTTTTGCATTTGCACGCTGGTGAATTTGAAAGTTAGTTGCCTGCTCTTTACACAGTGTTGTTGTTGCACTGCTTAGCCTCAAATCCCTCCCCCTGACACACTATTGATATGTAAATGCTGGACAGCTTGTATGACAATACCACACTGTCATGGTAAACGAGTTAAACAGAAACTGGTGCATTTATTGTCGCGCACAGTATTTGCTGCACATCTTAGAACTGTGAAAACCTGGAAATACAATCAGATGGGAGCAATGAAGACGTATCACATCAGTTCTGAACTGTAGTATTTAGTATATTACATCGAGGCCTCCGCAAACATGCGCACACTCCCTCACCCTCCCTTCCCCACTGCCTTTACTGTGGGTCAACCACAGGCTCACCATGCTCTCTCCGCCGATGGAGCCCTCTCCACCACTATGAGGGGAAAACTAGAGAGGTGCGGCCTCTGCCTTATTTACACTAGACTTGCATTTTCTTAGGTTTGGCACTGGCAGAGAATTTGAGGGATAAAGTGAGTTATAGCTCTCAAGCAAAGCCTTCATAACTGGGCCTCTGTAAAACAGTAAAAAGCTGTCAGTCAGTGGCAGTCACTGTTGTAGGTCTTCAAACACTGTTAGGATTTTAGACAGGTAAATATCCAATATCCATATTTAATATCCAAAAGGGAGCCTGTCTTTGTGAATTAAATTTTTAAGGCAACTTGAGAAAATACCTGAAACAGAAGAAAAGTATAAATAAGTCTGCTGGCGAGATTTCCACATTGCTGTGTTGTTTTATTTTTTTATTCAATGTTTATGAAGCTGTGATTTTAAATTGTATGTATTTGTTAATTGAGAAATTCAATGGAAAATAAAATTGCAACCTCTGAAGCCTCTCTAGTCTGTAACGTTTTGAGGCGTTTTGTCAACAGCAAGAGGAAAATTCTCGTTTTTCAGAACCTAAGGAAAGATTTATGTGCCGGCGTGGGAGCAACGGTGCTGGTCCCTCACCATCGTCATCATCTGGAAGGAGCTCTGCAGACAGCTGGCTCATGTCCACAAGGGGAAGAGAGAGGAAGGCAGGCACGAGAAAGTAAGGAGATTTGATAATTAGATGATTCATATGGAAGTCTGGAAAACTGGAAACAGAATTTGAAAATGTCCAAATCTCAAAAACTATGGGAAGTACACAAAGAACTAATTACGAGTAGGCTATTTTATCATTATTTCCTTTAACTGTCCCTGTCGCTTCTGCAATTAATGATAGCTTTAGCTCTTACTGGTAGTTCTCGCTCTCAACAGTTGCACTTCTTTCTACTGGTTCCTCATAAGAAGCCAATACCAGTTGCACTATTCTCCAAGAGAATAGCAACCTCAAGTGGAAATAAGCTTGTCAACAAACTGAAAAGCAACAAATACATAGCCATTTTAAAAGATAGAGGAGCGCTTGATCTGAGCCACCAAGGTTAGGAATAGCAGATCATTTGAAGTCACACAATTGGATTTAGAGGGTCACTTCATACATTTTAGACACACAGATCAGTTTACTAGTCATCTTCAGTCCTACTAACCCTAACATGTGAAAGTGGTTATGTTTTCTGTGGCTCTGGAGGTCAAGGCTGAGAGAACAACCCCGATGATGTCATAGTGACGTCATCAGGGTCATGCAGGCTTGGAGAGTCAACAAGAAGCCATATTTGCAAACTGGATGTGTGGAGTTTGAAAGATGTGCGTGGTTACCAGGCAGTGGGTCTACAGAAAGATGCTATCAAATTGCATCATTGGAAATGTAGGAGCCTGCATTTTTTAACACTAGGAAATAAAAATCAGGATATCTCTGTTTCTGCTGCTTTGATTCGGACCGTTCTGTTTTTATGTGTTTCTAGACAGTCTCTCAAGTTTAATAAGTAATAGTGACTAGAAAGACAAACATATCAATGAATTTGGGCAAAGGTATGTCTAGTTATCCTACAAGTAGTAAAATCCGGTGTGGCTGTAGTTGCCTGAGGTTAAACAAGTGGTTTTGAAATCGGCCCAGGACTCTGTAATGTTTGTTTTCTTCCCTACCAGCTGGTTAATCACATTCACCTGGCACGTCAGGTGTAAATCACTTCCACACTATACAATTAGAACCGCAGCAGCATGTCCCCGAGTCCTGGAACAACAGGACCGAGAACCAACGGGTGCTGTATTCGTGGCTGTGCTGTGGAGGGGGCTCTAATTGGCTCGCGGCGCCCCATGGTGTTGGCTCGGCTTCATAGCTTTAATCATGATATGAGCATGTTGCTGCCAGGAAAACTTTGGATGCAGTTGTGACCCTTGTGTCTGCTTTGTTGCTTGTTTCTGGGAGTTCTGCCAACTTACATTGCCCCTAAAAATTGCGTAGAATATCCTTACAGTAATGCTACCCAGAAAGTGAGATTCTGAAATGGAAACCTTAACCAACCACCCTGGTCCTCCAAGACAACCCCCTGTCTCCTCTCCCTAACCACAACCTACAGCATTGTGGCTTTAATTGGCCTCCATTTTGGCGTAGCTCCAACAACACTACTTATTGCTCTTTTCCCTTCCAGCCCCCCCCCGCCCCCCCCCCCGTCTCTCCCTTTTTCTGGCTCTGTTGATACTGTTAATGGGACAGCGGTCGAGTCATATTGGCATCAATGTCACCCATAAAGAGATGTTTTTATGTCCTAGACCTGGAGGAACTGGGTGCCCTTGACTCCAGCACCCCAATGCACTGAAAACAGAGAGCAGGTCAGCTATTCACTGTGGCTCGATGGCTATCATGAATGGAACATTGTACCTATGAGAGACAAGAGCCTCCTAAATCCCTGGGTCACTCCCACTTTGGAGCACTGAAGAGGAAGGCGGGGGTGGGGGTTGTTTCAGAGAAATGTTGAATAAAGATAATTTAGAAAATGGGCTCCAGCACAGTGCTGCCTCTGTATCCCTCTTCCCTCCACACACTCAACTCCCCAAGGCTGCTCTGCTCATGTTTGTTTTGATTTTGCTCCCAGAATTGGGGGTGGGGGGGGTGGTGGTGGTTATGTTGGAGGACGTTAGGATGCATGGCAATGGTTAAGACAGATTAGACCAAAGATAATCTAACTAAACTAGAGAAAGACATGCTATGCTATAGCTGGGGGCCACTTTGTTTCTCTATCTCACTGTTTTTAAGACACAATAGGCCGTTGGAAGGTCTTGAGGATTCCTGCGGTTAACGGGAAAATCAGGAGAAGCTGGGCAGATGTTCTCTCCAGGCTTGGATATGTTGAATGTTTCCACCCATGGGTCATAAAAACCCCTGGAGAGATGCCAGTTCACCTCCCGGGCACTGCCAAGGTGCTCTCGAGCAAGGCACCATACCCCCAACTGCTCGGGGCGCCTTTCCATTGGTGGCCCCCCCACTCTGATATCTCGCCATTGGTGCATGTATAGGTACTGAGCATGTGTGTGAAATGCAGGCCTGTGTGTAATGTCAACAGAGTGTACATTTTAATGTAATTTCCCCTTGCGAGAATAATAAAGTATACATGATTACATTTTATCAACGTTTTATGCAAAGATAGTGGCAGCAGTTTGTGTGTAGAAGTGAAAAGACTTAACAGATAATCAGTAATCTACTCTTGCTGCCAGTCAACGAACTTGTGTACCTTTTGGATGTGACTGAGCAGGTGTACACCTCACACCTAGATGCTAAATGACTCTTTTACAATTTGTTAAGGAGTAGTAAATACCTAAATAAATAAGTATGGAACAAACGCCAAATGGCTCGGTTCATTAGAGCTACATGAATGGCCTTGTCTTCCTGTCAAAATTGAAAATCAACACTTTTGAATGAATGTTTTTAACTTTTACTTACGTTTTTGTCCCTTTTTCAACACTATTTCAGTGTTTGTCACTTTTTTCACGTTTAAAGTTACGTAACACTAACTTATTAACTTTAGTTTTACAGTTATTCTTTTAATCTATGGTCAATAAACCTTATTTATAAGAAATTATACCTAATGTTTGAGTTAGAAAAACCGAAATTAAGAATTATTTAGACTAAAATTAAAGGAAAGTATGGATAATCACAGAATATGGAATACTGGAATATGTCAACTTTTACTCAATACTATTTCAAAAACACTTCAATTTGTTTATCAAATGCTATAAAATTAAATAAGACCCCCCAAAATTAATGAAAGTAGAGATTTGTACTTGCCTAAGAGCATTGTGTGGAATTAATCATGTTATTTTGGGTAATTAAAAAGAACATTGATATAGGAGAACTGTTCAATTTGACCCAAAGACAACATGAGGGTTAAGCAAGGATTCTAAATGTACTGAAACGTCCTTTTAGAACTAGCTCAGTTGGACCAATTGACATGTTTCATTCACTGGCTCTCTGCCTTCTGCCTCTAAAAATCATGGTGGTTTAAGAACAACTTGAGTCTACATTTTAAGTAGAATCCTGATATGTCTTTTTGCTACAATGAGGAGGGATTGTGCTAGGACTAAGGGCACTTAAAATTCCTCACCTGGTTTCAGTTACACTGACCTAATCTCTTAAATATCAGATGGTGAAACATGGCCACATTCAGTGCTTACTTTGGAGTCTCTTGGCTGCCTTGAGAATTACATTTTCAAACAATAACTAGCATTCTTTGTTTTCAGAGACTGTATATTGCACATAAAAACCAATGTTAAAATATTTTATAAGAAAACCTTACATTGGGAAGTTTTGTGTCTGTCAACTGCACTTAGAGAAAAATCCGTCTTTGAAAGGTAACTGATCTTTTTCTTGATCTCTGAGGACAAATCACATCACTACACAACTTTTAACTCACACATTTTATTATAAAACTCACCTTCCCACATGCAAGACACTGTTCTAAAGAGTTAACTGCTATGTTGCCACAAGATGATATGAAAAACTGAAAAGTCTAAATTTGTCAGGTTTTGTGTGTGCAAAATCTGAGCTACGTTTGTGTGTGTTCTATAGGATTGAATAGTAACAAAGTGAATGTGGGAAGACACGGGCTTGTTTTACTGCATATAATTGTAAAATATACACACATTCTTCATATTCTAGCTTCATAATTTAACATTTAGCAACATTTTCCAAGACGTTTTCAAGACTAGTTTTGACACAATTTCAAATGGCAAAGACACAAATTGGCAGCTTTGTTACAGATAATCAACTTTTTACTTTAACAGCTTAATGTGTAAAAGTGGAGAAAAGAAGTGAGATGGTAACATTAACCCTGTTAGCTCAAATAAAAGCCTTCAAAGCACAATAAACTAGTAGGGAACTGAGCTCAGTCGCTGTGTTTTAAATTAGCTGGAGTTTCATCTGCATGTGTGCATTTCTTTAGAAAGTACTTAGTGACAAGCTTGCATTATAAAAGCGCTCTACATTACATTAACACTCTCACACCAAACACTGTGTGACCCAAAGTCATTAACATACATTCAACCCATGTTTGACCGTTCACACCAGACACTGTTGGTGTACATTGTTGTTCCTGTTGTACTGCTATATCCACTGTGTGTTGTGCTGTTGCTGCAGTGTAGGTCCTCTTGAGATTTAATAAATCAAAGTATTGTCAATGTCAACAAAATGTACTTTTTTAGTTTGATGAGCTCAAAAACAAAAGCGTATTGCAACAATTTCGGGTTGAATCCCACAGTTTGTTTAATATGGTGTTCAGCCATACTGTATAAAACGAGGCCAAGCAGTGTCAAACCAGGTCAACCTCCTATCGTGAGCAGTGTTGTGAACAAACTCCAGGTATTAGTTGACCTATTCACAACAGCAACAGAATGCTTTCCCTGGCTTGTTGCTTCAGTGTGAAAGCAGTAATAAAGACAGGGGGTCTTTTTTTTAAAGGCGTGAAAGGCGGCAGGCAGTAGAGAGGAGGAAGCAGGGGGTGAGGGGGTCTCAGGAAAAGTTCAATAAAACAATCTCATATGGGGGAGGGGGCCCAGACAGAGTGCTGGAGAGGCGCTTCAGTTAATTTCAGTACTTGATCCCACTCCCTTGCCTGCGTTTTGACTGTTCCCACAAATATTTGAAGTGTGGTTGCTGCAACAATGCAGAGGCCCCTGAAATGGAGTGCAGAGCAAACAGAAACTGGATGGGTCCAATGTTTGTCTAAGGTCTTAATAAAGCCACACTCCAAGTACCATTGAAACCAAACAAACAGTAGCTGTTTAAAGGCACTCAACTTGGCAATGCCCTGCAACAAAGTCTGTTGCGGTTCACTTCCTCTCATCGTCACCTGAAAGTGGTTTTAGCCAACAGGCTTCAACTTAACAAAAACAGTGGGCCATTTATGTGACCGTTTGAAATAGCAATTTTAAAAAAAAGCAGTTTTCCTGAGTGAGATGTGCTTGAAGAAGAATTACTATGCAAATTGTATGGTTGTGGAAAGCATACACAAATCACTACTGTGCTTACTGTCGCACTGCAACTAAAATGGAATGGCAGGGAGGCTAAGAGGTGAAAAAATAGCTTCCCTTATCCAGCAGACCTGTATTTGAGTCCTGAGCCAGCAAGCCATGCTGAACTGATACCAACTACAGCTGGAGTCCTGGCTTCCTGGAGGGATCAAATGAACAGAGAATTTTTTCATGCTGCTAATTATAAATCCAAGAAATGTTTCAATCCATTTTCTCAGTACAATATCCGTGCTAGAAGAAGAAACAGGAGCGTTATGCAGCTAGGCAGCCTCTGGAAAGCAGAGGAACTATCAGAATACACCTCCTCTCTCTCGTTTTTAGAGTCATAGTCTTCATCCTCATAGATGTCATCCATATCAGGCTGGTCTGAAATAACAATGTGGTCTCCTATGGCGCAAAGTTTGCTCATGTTCTCCTTAACCACTTCACAGAAAGGCCTCTCTACCCCATCACAAACACAGCGGTTCAGCAGCATGCCATTTGGGATGAACAGCATCTGCTGAATGGTGGCTTTACACTTGGAGGAGCACTTCCTGCCATTGAACAGCTGCCCGCAGTATGACAAGTAGGCCGTGAGGGAGGTGTGGCAGTTGCTGTCTTCCTCGCAGCGCTGCCGGGCCTCCATGCACCCAATCCCCCCGGCGTCGCTCGGGTGTCTGCGGGGGAGGCACGGCTCTATGGCTCGCTTGGCGCTAAGGCACTCCCGGTCTTGGGCGCAGTCGCAGGTCTCCAGGTCTGGCCCGCTGCGGGTGTGATTGAGCCGTATCAGCGCGTTGATGCAGTGGCTCGGACACTGCCTCCTCGTTCCTCTGATGTTACCTTCACAAGCTGCTAAGTATTGACTGTATGCAAGGTCGCACTCGGGCTCCTCGTGGCAGCGAAGGAGCGCCTGCCAGCAGATTAGCTGGGCATCTAAGGCCACCAGCACCCATGGGAGAAGTGCCAGGGCGCTGCACCAACATTTCATGCTTGGATGGAGTTCTAGTTCGGTGACGTGCACTTTCTCCACCAGCACATTAGGATCAGCACAATGTAGGTACGCACTGAATCTCACAGACAGTAGTTCATAAGTATTCCATCCATGCGTTGTTGATTTAAATACACTTGGTCCGTATTATATTATCCCCGAATTTGGAAGTAACTTAACTTTGCCTCCTCCTGGTGAGCATTGCAACAGTTGAAGTCAGGATCTGATTTGGGGAAATCAGCATGTGTGGCTGCAAAAAAACAGAAACTGCTGAGGATCAGTCATTCCGGGAAGCATGTCCGTTGAAAAGTGGGAAACTTTACTCCAAAGTGTCGGCTCCCTGCCATGGGCGCAGATATGAGCTGGACACTGAAACGCGCACTTAACCAGTTATTGTCCAAAACTTAGTTTGTACACTTGAACTCATCTTTCTTGCCATTGTTGGTTTCCACTCCTTTCCCCAGCTCTACTACTTTAACATCCATCCACGCATTCCGATGTTGTTGGACTTTTTCTTTTAGTTGGAAGTGGTTTCTGTCTGTCGCATTTTGTCCCGCTATGTGCGTCTTTGTCCCTCTTCTTGCTGTTACGCTTCACGGTCCACCGATCATTTCCCCACACCCCTCCTTCTATCGAAAAAAAAAGAAAGAAAAGTTTTCCTTCCCCCCTCTTTCTCTCTCATACTCTCTCTGTCTCTCTCTTTTACAATCCTGGCCACCGATTGGTCGTCATTGAGGAGTCAGCCGTGGGACCCATTTCCAGGCCTACAGCAGCACAGCTCTGCGCACAAAACCTCACTACATGACGAGATGGGCTGGATACAAATGTTCATGGCTTTTCTTGCATCAAACCGCATCAAACCCAGGATCTGTGTGGTCTCCTCTTCTCTTGTAGCATAACACAAGTGAAAGGAGGGAGGCAGAGAGGGGCCTGCAAAACGAATTCCTTTGCAAGAAGCTGACATCCGCAACTTCACTGCTCCAATTTTCAACGCGAAAAAAAACAAACATGTTCCTTTTTAGCCACAAACAGAGCAGAGGTAACCCTGTGTGATAACTGCCTGGCCGTTAAGGGTTTGCACTCAAAGGTTCTCTTTGCCCCCTTTCCCCGTCCTGCCTCTCATTCTGCGGAGGTTTTAAGCCCCGATTAATAGAAGAGAATGGGAGAGAATAGTATTTTCTGGACCGTTTCACCCCAATTGTGTCAGATTGGCCATGCAGTGGACCAATGTCTTTCCAGGTTGAAGATTGTCCACGCACTGCAGCCTATCAATAGAGAGGGGTTTAGCATCGATATATTTTACAGCTGTACCCTTTCACACCACACTTGAGAAGTACCAACAGCCAGGCTTTTATATTATCTAAATGGTAACTAACTAGATGTTTATTTTATTATTTTTTTTTTTTGCAAAGCAGCTTCAGGTCAGCCCCCGGTGTTTTACAAGCTGCACGAAACCAAATGGATGACATCAATAGGACAGATAGAGGGGCTTGAGAAAGTTTACACACCTATGCTGAAGTTGATTAGAAAGAGCAATAAAAAAACATCTTTTGGAAATTGATCTTAATGCCTTAATTAAAAAAATTAGGAAAAACCAACATTTTAAGGACACCTATTTTCTTTTTGAATGAATGTTTTGTAAAAACATAAATGTCTTTCTTTAAAATACAGGGGGCACACCTCTATGTTAAATTCCTATATTTCAATTGTATAATTAATGTTTTTAATACTAACTGACCACAACATCCCATAACGTACATGTCAATCATAATCTATCAGTCTGATCCTGCAGACTCCCATTTTGGGTGATTCTGTACTTGAGACTGTGTTTTTGTCTCCACCTGGTGTTCAGGTTGCTGCACATATAAAGACAACTGACCTCACACAGTCACAGCTCTGTGCAAAAAAACATCACACAAAACAGAAAGCAAGTTCATTATCCTAAAAATCAATTTATTGCAGTTAAAACTCAAAAATCACTGAAATACTTCCAGAGACAGAATCATAGCAATACTGTTAAACAAAGAAATGGACAAAGAACAGGAAGAAACTGTGTTTCTCGAAAAATCATTTCCACTGATGACAACACAAAAAAATGACATTTGTATACAATTATTACTATTGAGTTATTAAATTTTTTCAAGTAACACACACTCAAACAAAGTACATTGTTTTCTTTATGGCTTCTGTTCCACCTATTTCATGATCAGACATGACAGATTATATTACCTCTGTTATAAAAGGACTTATTGCAACTTTTCCTCTGCTTTATAGTATTGAAATGTTATGAATGTATTGTTCATCTATCACATGACAACTACCATACTGACAGGTTTAAGTGTTCCCTTGGCTTTCATTTGGCTGTAGTGTGGCACCTGCAGCAAGAAAATCACAACTCCTCATGATAACTCTTTGCCCGTATTATCTTTTTAAAATAAAATTTGTATTCTTAAGATGCAAAAGGTGTATAATCATAAGTACCCAAAGAAAAGCAGGGACAGATATGAGATCAATGCTGACAGCCCCCACAGAACCACTCTCGATTCGCCAACGCCTTCACTTACATTTGGCTAGAAAAACAACATGAACAGAACACTGAGTTACGCCGTGAAGCCCACAATGAGTGTGTGTTGCCTAACAGTACGACCAGCACTCTCAGCCACAGGACAAGTTTGTTAGTTTTTTTTACAAAGACACCACTTAACGTATCACATCGGCTAAACAACACAAATCCACCAGCACAAAACGGCACCACTGAGACGCAAGGGTCAACAAGATGGAGGACGTGTCAAACGTGATGTGACAACACTACAGAGAGTTGATGAAAACAGAGCGAAAAACTACCCACTGTTGACAGTATAGGCAAACAGCAGATACATTACATCTTTACATGACAACATAAATAATTGTACGCAGAGTTATACTTATACCAGTTACACAGTTTGACACATTTGTACCATATCCTTTATGTTGGTCAAACTGTTTTTATCAACGGCTTTGGCATACAACTCAAAAGCATATACTCTCATCTGAGCTTCTAAATGCAGCACAAACACTAACTTGCTCCCTATATTTGTAGTTGATGCTAAGATTTGGGAGCACAATTATTGTACACACTTTAACTGTAAATTATTACAATCTACAAATTCCATCAAATCTAAGACATGCTTTGTGCCTGCTCACAAATAATTTGTTGCTTTTAATAAAACTAAAAGTAATATATCTCCTGCAGAACCAAACAAGAAGGCCCATCTTTGTAAAAGTAGCTTACAGATGTTGGAGCTCTAGTTAAGACAACCTTGTACGGACGTCCAAGGCACGCTGAAGTACGAAAAGAATGAAAAGCCTATATAATGATATGTCTAGGAAAAGATTAAAACTAAAATGATTGCAGCTCACTGGAAGCTTTAATCAGGGCACCAAGGGGCCAACATTAGTAAGCTACCTAGGACAAAAAAACAGCCTCATTAGCTGCTCTTAATAAATATTGCTCATTTCTAACATATTGTGCTTATGTACGTGGAATAAAAACACCCCCACAAATGGCTCCATCATTTCCTTCTATCCTCCATGTTTCCCAAATTTAACATAACACACATATGGCCTCCTCACATGAGCCAGTGTCAGCCGTGTGTGTGTGTGTGTGTGTGTGTATGTTTAAATTTGTCAGTCCCACCAAGCAGCTGATCTCAGTGAGCCTCCCATTTCATTAAAGGTTCCATGTGTTCATGAGTGAAATCATCCGCTGTGTGTTGGCAAGCAATGAAAACCTACACACACACACACACACCTCTGCTGCAGAATCCTATTGTGTTATCACTGGTCATGTGAGGTACGGAGTGTGAGGGAGGTTAAAGAATGAAGGAAGCAAAGGATTTAACAGATGAATATTTCTCCGAGGAGGAGTTGCTCTAAAGGCGGAAATAATCTCATTGGTTGTATCTCAATGGGAAGAGACAAGTAACTCTATCAGAGTGCATGTTAGCTAATTCCAATAAAAAATATGGATGGCATTCATGACTCTTAGGATATTTGAATGTGTCAGGAAAGCCAACGATATTAGCTCACCTTGATGACGCTATGACCAGAATTCTTTTTTCCAGTAAGTAAGACGAGCCTCAGATTTCAGCTTCCTCATCTTTTACTTTTTTTCCTGCAGGGCCTCTGTCTAACTTTGCAGAGCTAGAAAAAAAACTGTTATTATGTGGCACTGCCAACTGGCATTGCACTAAAGCAATAAGAATATGTTTACCTCCAGAGCAGCTCTGCCTTTGAAAAATATTAGTACAAGTAAAACTCTAATCTTCTGGGACTTAGAGTTGGCCGGATCACATGAGACTGCAATTCTCTGTCTGCTTTTTGAGGTCGTCCAGTGTGGCCTGGGCTTTGTCTTTCAGCTGGTCGATGTCCACGTTCTGGATGTTGGACAGCTGGCCCAACACCGACTGCTTGTGCGTTTCCTCCTGGTTGTCTTCAGCGATCATCTTGGCCAGCTCTGTGGGCAACACCACATCGTCCCCCGCCTGCTGAATCTGGGTCTCATCTAATTCGTTCTGGGGCAGATACCCAGGAGGACAGGAGAAAGAAGGACAACACATTTATAACATATGGTTTTATATCCCACTGTTTATAGAAATATAGTACTTGGCTGCAATAATGTGTGGATGGTACAAAGGCAGTAATCCTTTAGAAGATATTTTTGTGTGTTTTATGACGTGGTCACCCTTCAATCCAAAAGATGCATTCCCCTTTGCTTTTTATTCAAGGTCCCATGGCATGAAATTTTCATTTTATGAGTTTTTTTACATTAATATGCATTCTCCCAGCCTGCCTATGGTCCCCCAGTGGCTAGAAATGGTGATAGGTGTAAACCAAGCCCTGGGTATCCTGCTCTGCCTTTGAGAAAATGAAAGCTTAGATGGGCTGAGCTGGAATGTTGCCCCTTATGAGGTCATAATGGGCAAGGTTACCTCCCCTTTCTCTGCTTTGCCCGCCCAGAGAATTTGGCCCACCCATTAGAGAGATACATCATGGATTTCAAACGAGCAAAGCGGCAGTTGGTCAAGGCCACACCCCCGGCCTCCACCATGCCGCCCCCCCTGCCCCTCCTCACAAGGTACAGACTCAGAAATGGAACATCCTAAGGAAAGCTCATTGTGGGACTGGCTCTAGTGGCTGTAATTCTTTACCAAGGCTGAATTTTGCGAACGAGACTTCAGATATGGTATTAGGGGACCACTAAGGTCCATATAAAAGCATCCAAAGAGAACCACGTCATAGGACATTTAACAAAGCAGATCTTTAGCTGGATTAGTTTACCTTTGGTAGTCTGTACTTGTCCCGGAAGTGACTTCTAATGGTGGCTCTCTCAGCTTTCTTCTGGGCAAAATTGGCTTCTCGTTCTTGTCTGCAAAAAAAGAAGGAAAAAGATTTTGTTGGGAAAGAATAGTTCAGTGTCACCGAACATACAAATTTTGATCTTAACTCAATTTCCAAATAGTTTCAAAATGAGGAAAACCAATGTTCCTTATTGCCAAGTGCAGTTTCATCTCTACTTTAAGAGCACCATAAGACTCCTGCTGGATTGGGACCTTGAAGGCCTTGGAGCTTAGCATTATCCTGTCTCATCTTAACTCTAACTACAGTGTTGAGCCAGCAGAAGGAGTAGCAGCAGTGATATCGTGTGGGGGGGGGAACAGGTGAGAGGTGACAAGAGATGTTCTGCTTATGTTTAAGAGCGCCAGATTCAGCATCTTGTCAGTCCAGCGATCCGCTAAGGTATTGTACTCCTCTTGGCATGTGAACTACTAGAGGGGACCTACTGACTGCAAACTCACAACCTCTCCCCCACTTTCAACTGTCAACTCATCCCACACATATCATGGATTCACCTCCCCTTAGCTGTGCATCATTGCAGTCTGCCTCACTAGCTCTCTTAAGGCTGTAAACCCTCAAAAAGAGCTTTGCATGGGCAGTGTAAGTCAAACCATCTAAGAAATGAAATATTACACTCATACCATCTTCATAATTGCCTTAAGTCTGACTCTAAATGCATACACAGGATGTATTGAGGCTTTATTTGCTAAATTCTACATATCTGTCTTGGAGAAACCAAATGTTACTCAATCCATCCTACAGTATTTGATGCCTCCAGCAGAGGGTAGACGATAGATAGTCTGCTGGCAGTGCTCTCTCCAATCATTGTCACTGGAATATTTATGGCTTCAGTGTAGTTCATAATTGTCCCTCGTTAATTGCTAAACTTGCTGAAATGCCTCAAACGTCATGATTCAACAACATGACATAATGCTGTACAAATTTGCTTGTATGGCCTGAGGCCACACATAGCATGAATACAGTTACATAAGACTACATTTGTTTAGAGTCAGGGAAATGCAGTAGGTGCTCATAATTTAAAAAAAACATATAAGATATTCTTCAAAGCTACAGTGGCAGAGGTTGCATTGCACGCCTAGAAGCATCAAATCAGCAGCACCTTCTGAAGGCGGAGGGGACACTGGAGGACCAAGTGTGTGTACCCAATGTGTCAGGGGAAGGACATTTTAACTAGAGATGCAGCATTCATGGGGCTGTCCGTGTGAGTCTGAGTTCACTTTGTTTTAACATGATTGGGCGAAATTCCGAATGGCACATGCAGCGCTCACTTGCAGCCACTGAGCAGAGCTTTGTGTCTTCAGATGGCCAGAGCTGTCACTGTGGCCTGGGTGCTGCTGAGGGGGATAACATGTCTATATGTGACATGC
>NC_048407.1:29531744-29570553 GCF_013103735.1 Etheostoma cragini
CCCCCCCTCCCACCAACCTTATTCTTCTTTAATCTGAACCGTAGGGGCTTCTTGGTGTTGTATGCTCATGTTTAGCGCCTCTGACTAATAACTGACTTCTACTGAAGGTCACATCACGACGGCAGAGCGTTCTCGCCAAGCCTCCCATAGAGCTTAGTGGGCTGAGCTGAGTGTTAATTCTGAGTTAGGACTTCACTTCCCACTCATGCTTACAATGTATGTGAGGCACTTTGGATTAAGGTGTTCATCAAATCCAAATGGGTTAATGGTAATGAATCAGGGAATGGAAACAATTGGATGAATTGTGTCATTATAATATGCATGCTCCTCAGCAAAGAGCCCATTTACTGCTTTGGATGCTACTGAAATATATAATCAGAATCTAAAATGTATCTGTAAAACTCTAGTCTAATTTCTTTATTCTACATTTCCATATGATCTTATCTATGACCAGGACCGTGAATGTCTGATATGCATGGAGTCCTGTTCTACAGGAACCATCACACTAATCAATAGTGAGCTGTTGTCTGCTGGGTGAACTCTGTTTGCCAAATGACCTTGTTGTACCCTTATATTGTCTACCAGGGCGCTCAGAAGATCTAGGAAACATTAACATGTAAATAATAGACTTTTGCTGGTGAGAGGAGAGAGGAAACTGAATACTAACTGAACATAAATATCTATAAAATGCAACTAAAAAACTAAATTACAGATAAATAGACGCCTTACCATTCTGAATTCAGTGTATCTTTTTAGGCTGCAATACATTTTTATAGTATAAATGAATCGTAACCATCTTGAGCCGTAAATTATGTGCATGATAAAAGTCGGCTGATAAGGGAGAAAAAACACTTTATTTACCACAGTCTGATTCATTATTCACCAGCATGTTTTGCCCATGGCACGAATCCGTGTTGACGTTTCCGTGGAAGAATGATTCCAGGAATCCCAAATTAAAAACGGCGCTACACAATTTGCTGAGACTAAGAGACTGGGAGCTCCCTGGGCGAGCGAAGCAGCTGTGTGTGGAGCGCTCGGGTTATTGCATTGATGCGTAAAAAAGCGCGCGGCGCACTGGGAGCGATCTGCAATTTACACACACAAATGCACTGTTTAAATATGACACACTTTCCCGACACATTGTTTTTCATTACAACTTCAAAATCACAAGCTTCAACCATTGCCTTACTTTTCCTCCTCTAACTGTTGCTGATATTGTTCGAATTCCTCTTGAGTCATCCCCTGCGCGGCGGCATCTGATTTCTCTGCTTCGGGTTTCTCCTCCGTCAGACCGCCTGTCAGGTTCTTCAGCTGTCCTCCTACCATGTGTTTTACCATGAAAGCCATGGTTGTGCCTCGGAGAGTCCTCTAATTGATCGGCTGAGAAGTCGAAGGCTTTGAGGCGCTCTTGGATAGAGCACTGACGGTGGATAAATATCCGTTAAGTGACGCTTAAACCAAAGCGCATGTAACTTTCAAAGGCTCGGCTCGGCAATCAAGCTGGGGGAAAAAAATTACTCCAACGGCGCGTCGGAAACTTGCAGTTTCAGCACCACTGGCCCTGGACAGCTCCGTGCCGTGAAGGATAGAGAGGAGCTGCTCAGTTATGAGTCAACAAGTTTGGCGCTGAACTCTACCAATCCTGTGACTCCGTCCACAGCCACCACTCCCTCCACCCAATCCCAGACAGGCACCGCCGGACTGAGTGTGCGCTTGCATTGCGCGCGTCGGCATCGTGGGCTGCTCCCGTGATTCGCCGTCTGATTATAACTCACGATGAAGCCAGAGGGACAAACAACACGTGAGGAGCCTCAGTGTCTCCTGGCTGTTTTGTTGCCTCTGTCTCTCTCAGGGTCATCTGCAAGCTGGAGCCTAACACAACACACAAAAGCGTCCTAATTGCAAATTAGTCAAATGTCTGTCTATTAACCCAAGGCATGAGCTCTGTTTATTGGCCTAATCACTTAGAAATGAAAATTCGCTGTCTTCCCTTGTAGAATTTGCTTAGTGTACACAAACAAGCTAATTTCTACCAAAATGATGGAGCGTGTGCAGTGCAAGTAAATGTATCTTTCAATCTGAGCACATCCTCATCCTCCAGGCACATTTAATGTCCTTGTAAATATTCTCTGCCCCCAACATTCTGGAGCCGACATACTAAAATTAGAAATGTTGTCTCCAGTTGCATCACCATAATGCTCCTGTAGTGACTCATGTATCAGTGGAGGTTTATAATATTGGTGTCTTATGCTTATTAGGCCTCCTATAGGATTTTCTGTACTATTTCCTCTCGTGTTTCAGTGTGATGGGGTAGGCGGGTGAATAGTTCAACTTCCACTGCCAGAAAAGATGATTTATTAAAAGGCAGGGTGGTTCTGGATGACACCGACACAGTGTTCAGCTGGAAAGCCTTACTTCTAAAAAAATATGACCTGCATGTGTGTGTGTGTGTGTGTGTGTGTGTGTCTGAGGAATATTTTAAATCTCTCTCTCTCTGTGGGATTCTTGACATCCAAAGTGTGAAAAGGAACTTTGATTACAAGTCAACAACTTCAGCGTCCTGATCCCCGCAGCAGTCTGACACCGAGCCTGGCCTACTTTCCCCGTCCCTGTGGATCAGGAGAGACAGAGCGTCTCAGTGTCTTTTTGTCACAGGCTTAGCGAGGCCCTTTTAGCCTATACCTGCCTCGCTTTTTAAAATCTCTTTCCAACTTCAAAGCTGCCACCAGTGAATAGATTGAAACGTAACGTGGTGAATGAGATCAAAACTGTAATCTCTGTGAAATTTAATAAAAAGACAGAATTTGCCTAACCAGCCTGTTTTAACATCAAATTATATCTTTTCGCTTTTGAATTTCACCCCTATGGGATCTGTTCCCAGCCCAGGTCTCTCTCACTTTTTTTATGGATTATGACTGAGCCTTGACTACAGGTGCTCTAGCAGGTACACACAGCAGGATGTTTTACTCCAAGATGATGTGAAATACACACAGCGGCTCAATGGTTCAATTCATACATTTCAGAAAAGAGGACCACAGCCTTCACAGGATGACATGTTCTGACAGTTGAGCCTCGCAGAACAGTCAAGCAGGCCTTGAAAGTAAAAGTCATTTTTCAGTTAGAGCTTCTAACTCAGAGGTGTTGTGTGTTTTTTTTAATTTACCAAACCTGTTCTTACGACATCTCTGTGATCAGCCGAGGTATGAACAAACAGAGCAAGCCCTGGACACACTTAAATCTTTCCCTTCTTTAAATGATCCAAAACTAATTTTTTAACACTCACAACATGAACAATGCCACCTCCCCCCACCCCTGTAAACTTACAACCTTGTCATTACCACCCACCCAAAATCCATAAATGATATACACAGTAACTACAATATTAGGACAATAGTAACAATATAGACAATAAACCACAAACCACAAACCAAATAATCATATGTATTAATGACAACACCAAAAACCCGTTATTCACGTCTCTCCCCAGCACAAAGCTTCTTAGGAGCCCACCAGAAAGCTCAGCTACTTTCCCCCTTTTCTAGTGTAGACATCCAATCTGGCGAACAGTTTATATGACATCTTTACAAGCCCCGCCACTCTAGCCGTCTCACAAGCTCACTCCTGGACTGACGGCACCCTTTCATTCTTCCATCCTCTTAACCCTCGTGTTGTCTTCCCGTAGACCAACATTTAGTTTCTCTGGGTCACTTTTCCCAAAGTTCTTTTTGTGAAGTTTTTCAAGCTTTCTCCAACATTTGTTGTCACTTTGTGACTTTTTCTAACTTTTCCCAAAGTTCTTTCTCACTTTTTACAATGTCTTTGGGGAATATTTCTGCGTTTTATTTGACATTTTTGTTGTTTTTTCCCTACATTTCTGTCACTTTTTTCAGTGTTCGTAAATCTTTTTTTCTTAAAATGCTATAAATTATATAAAACACCCAAATTCAATGAAAATAGTGAACTGATGACTTGTGAGGAGCGTCATATGGTACCATCCACGTTATTTTTTTTATTTTTATTTTTTGAAGAAAACCCAAAATTTCAGATTTAAAAACTTTTTGAAAATGGGTCAAATTTGACCCCGAGGACAACAGTAGGGGTACAATAATCTGTCTGGCTATCATTGAACAAATCTGGATCCAGCTTCTTATGTGCTTTTCCATCCTGCTATGATAGCCCAACTTCCCAGAACAAATAGTCTTGAGCTGAATGGAACCTGGATCCCTGCAATCTGACATACAGTAGGTCATCGTGTATCCCAGTCCAAAATTTCCAGGCCTTCTCACAGGACCGTAGGACATGAAATAAATGTCTGTCCTGTACGCTTTGTGTGCTGGGGAGGCTTGTTTAGTCTGTAATGGCGACATGCTGTTTAGATGTTTGTGGCTCAGAGACTGATGTTGCACGGTGGTAGCTTTCTTTAGACTTTTGAGTGTTTGGCTTTTGTGAGACAGGTCCTGGGACATGATTCTTGTGTTCGGAGTTGCTAAATACGAGCCACTCAGGAGCCTACTTGACCTACATAATCATTGATGGAGGCTGGGCAACTCAGCATTCAGAAGAAACTGTCTATGAAGACAGTAGGGAAAGCCAACATAGGTTAGCCTAGATCTAATGTAGATATAAGTACTTTGCTTGGGCGAGAGTAGAATTGAAAAAATAATTTAAAGGTATGTTAGGTCAGGGTTAGAGAATGGTGTTGCCTGTCAGAAGACTCAGTAGATTAATGCATTCTTTTGAACAGGTTTGTCTGGTATCGTACAAAAACGTGTGCACAACAATTCATATAACATCCTACGATATCGTTACATGACGACAAACACGACAAATACATGGAATATGGATTAAAGTGCATTACTTTTCGTTTCTTTATTTACGAAGGGTTCATGAGAAGCGCCCGAGTGGATTTATGACAGCCCAGCCTGATATTGATTGCATGGCACAATTAACATACAACATACAATGCTGTGCTGCAAAATTCCAATGCATTTCAAAACTGCTTTTCAATTTATACTTAGTACAAATCAAGTGAATGCAAGTGAATTCTCCACATTAGATTAGTGCCAAATGAAAGCCATAGCAGACCATTACACAACAAGAATAAGTCTCAGAAGAGTTTGTCACAATCAGTAAACATATATCACATTACAGGATCTTTTTGAGCTCTTTACTTGCAAAAGAGGACAGCATCTGCTGTTTGTTGAGCATGTGGCAGTAAAATGAGACCAGCACGGTCAAACACAGAAGACATTACTCACAGTACCTGATTTAGAAATACACGCATGTCAAGGCTCCCTGGCTCTTGCTTTTACTCAGTTAATATTTACTGCCCAAGGCACTGTGAAAATGAACAGTTATGCTCTATGCTTGTTTTGTATATTGTGCTCTATGTTTTGTATACAGAATATAAAGCACAAGTGCATGCAAAGCCTTTCACATAGATGTTTAACGTAAAGACCATGCATGGTTGCACACAAACCTGACACGTTACCTTCCCTTAAGGCATACTGCAAAAACATCTGTTTGACGTTTTTCTATTTCTTTTTTCCGCTATCAGTCAAACTATCATAGATGAAAAGAAGCCATGAATGATTTAGGGCAACATTCAAGATGTAGGATGATGATGACAATTAAATATTGTGCATCCAAAATAGTGAACATTTTGCCTTTGAATAAAAATAAGAAGAATGTTTGAATCTAAAACAACAGAAGGTTAGACAAGTATGACATACTGTGGTTGTTTTGAGGCAGGAGGGATCACAGAATGAGTCAACTTAACCAAAAGCATCATGCTGGCTCCCGCCCAGTCACACTTCCAGTCTGGTTACACTTGATCTTCTAGGATTAGGAGCCTGTGTGGGTTTGGGAGAAATGGGTTTACGTACATCATCACGCACACACACTGATCCTCAGCGGCCAAATGTACACCTTTGTTTCTTTAGTCAAGGGATTAGGCTCATCAAACAAATTATAAACACAATATGTGCATTGAGGGAGTTTTTTTCCACACAGGCGGAGATGGAGCTATTGGCAAGTCACTGGGATGTCTGTCTTAAGGAAAGCAGTGTGTGAGCGGTGCCCCCCTTGTGAGATGACAAAATATCACGCTAATCCCATTAGAAGTGAAAAGTGCTCTGTGTACTCAATGACAAATCTAGTTTTTGTATCAAGAAAGAATCTGAGGCCATTTGGAAATGCTGATGATTTGCTGAGATGTATTTCTGCCAGCGTCAGGTCCTGACCAGGGATCGAACAGACAGGTGGGGTCACAGTACCACGGCACCATATGGTGGCAAGCGAGTTCCTCCAGCAGCGGTGGTTTGTTGCCCTGTAGGCTGTCTGGGAGGTGTTGAACTACACCACATGTAAGCATGGCAACTGTCCCCCCGGCTAACATCAACTACTTCCTCATGAGCTGAATATTATGGCCCTGCAACAGAGCAAAAGAAGACCATTTGAACTTTTGAACTTGACATTCAATGCTGCATTAGACTGAGTCTGAAAAAGGTTTTTTCTGTTGCCCTTAAAGGCTTGGTTACCAAATAGAAATAAAACGGCCATACTGAATTACTTACATTTAAAATGTAACCTTTACATTTAAACACTCCACAGATGAACTGTCAACCACTTGTAAACAAACTGTCAACCACTTTCACAGGGACTATTTCTTCAGTAGAACGTAGTTTGAGATTTTTGGAAAATCCAGTTTCTGGAAAGAGATTTCAAGCAGCTCAAACTGAAGTATATTTCCCTCTATTGTGTTGGAGTGTTGTCAGAAATCTCAGAGACATACAGTATATTTTAAAACCTGGGCAAATAAAGCCACCATATATTGATGTATCTATCTTTTTTCTTTTTATGATTTCAGTGGCAGTGGCATCTAAACTAGTCTTTCAACAAAGGAAAGTGCTTTTCCTGGAAAAAATGGTAACTAACAATAGAAACCCACAGTGTGATTCAAATTACATGTTGGCATGGCTGAGAGTGTGAAAAGAACCTACTAAGAAACTCACACAGCGACAGATTTCCCAGCAGAGAAATAGGTTGTGAAATGGAGAGAAAAGGCCCAAAATGGTCATTAACATGGGACTGGGAGTGTAATGCAATCATTTTCTCCTTGTACAACAACAGCTGCACCTCCAGTCACCAGACCCTCAAGCTTCTGAATTACGCAGACAACACCTCCCGCATCGGACTCATCTCTGATGGTGACAAGTCCGCCTACAGGTCACAGGCTGACCACCTGGTGACCTGGTGCAATCAAAACCACCTAGAGCTCTAAAGACAGTGGAGATGGTTGTGAATTCAGAAATATATCAGCCGCACCTGCCCCCATCACCCTCTGTGACTCCACAATTGACACTGTGGAGACTTTCTGCTTCCTGGGAACTATCATCTCCCAGGATCTCAAGCTGAACATCAGCTCCCTAATCAAGAAAGCACAACAGATGATACACTTCCTGCAGCAGCTGAAGAATTTCAACCTGCCAAAGACAGTGATGGTGCACTTCTGCACAGCCATCATCGAGTCCATGCTCACATCCTCCATCACCATCTGGTACGCTGCTAGCACGGCCAAGAACAAGGGCAGCCTGCAGCGTGTCATTCTGTCTGCTGAGAAGGTGATTGGCTGCAATCTGCCGCTGCTCCAGGACCTGCACGCCTCCAGGACTCTGAAGCGTGATCCCTCCCACCACGTCAAAAAACTCTTTGAGTCACTCCCCTCTTGCAGGAGGATAAGGTCCATTAGAACCAAAACCTGACGCCACAAGAACAGGTTTTTCCTTCCGCCACAACCCTTATCATTATCAACAAGGCCCGGAACCCACTCTGACACACTCCACCTCTGGCTCTGCATACCACTGCGCTTACTCTGCTGTACTGCTCTTTTTATTTTTATTTTCTTATTTTTAATACATAATGTACATATGTTTATACTTATATTGCTTTTACTCTAATATTTTATTTTATTGTGCTCTTATTTTAGAAAATGTGTGACATGCACCTACAACACCAAAACAAATTTGTAATGTGTAAAAAATGTATTTGGCAATAAAGCTTTCTCTGATTCTAATTCTAATCAGAAAGAAAAGTCCTTCAATAAATGCTGAGAGCTGCTGGTACAAATGTTTCCCGTGAACTCGCACATTGCACACGTAAGACTGCAGTATGACCTTTGCACACTTGCTAAACAGTGTTTTTGGTAAAAGCTGTAACACGCTAAGTAGAATGATCCCTTTCTCCATGATGCGGTTGAGTACAGAGACGATACACTTTTGGTTCTGATAGCTGCTGCGATAAGACTGAAAAACTGTTCAGAAGAAGAGAAGATGGAGAATTAACAACAGGATATCAAACATAATTGTTTGATATAAAGTTAAATGAATTCAAAACAAACAGAAGCTCCTCTCACCAGACTCCAAATAAAGAATCTAGTTTAAGAAGCAACACAAATGCTATGCTTACAAGGGAGTTAGCAGGTAGGGAGGGTCCGAACCATTTGTACTTAAGTTGTGTGCCTAAAGTGCAGGGCTCCTTCCGAGTTTGGGTTTCATTTTATCAAATTCTTAATGTTAAAGCATGCCGTGATATTTTTTCCAACCGGGGACGGCAATTTCCTCTTCATGACAATGCCCTAATGGACAAACTGAGAAAAAATAGAGGGTAGTCCAACATCAGTAGTTCACCTCACCAAGGCTCATGTGGCTGAATGAGAGCAACAGTCTGCATCTAGTTTCCAAAGAGCAGAGGTTGTTAAGATCTCAAACTGATAACTGTGTATGAGGGCAGAATCTGTAGGCAAGATTTAGATAGCAGAAGTGTTCGGGTTTTGGTAGTCTGACTAATATTGACCAATAGCATTTGAGCCGGCTTTGGTTGCATGCAGGTAAACAGTCCGTGTGAAAAGCAAAAGAAGCAGGCCTCATTTGGCGAAATGTCAACTTGGAACACATCAGCTATCGTTTGCCAAACGATTTAGCTTTTTTATTAGCTTTTAGAAATTTATTTATCTGCATTCATATGCAGATATCCGTTAATAGAGACATTATTCATACTTCTTATCTTGTGTGCCAGCAAACTGGAGTGGTTATCATACTCTCATTTACACGTCCACATCTGTCTCTGTAATATTTCTGTTTTCAACCCATGCACAAAAATGTTGTTTAATCCACACACAGCGCATTAAGTGTTCTGTACTTTCTGTAAAACTGCTGCCAACCTGTTAAAACCCCTTTAAAGAAACCAGCCTACATCAAATGCAGCTCCTATCTCCATGTATGCACAGACTAGCATTAATATAAGCACGCTCCACTTCTGTGCATTTAAATACACAAACTTGTATTAGTGTAAGTAGTTCTGGTGGGTTTAAACCATTTAAGCATTGCAGCTTTATTGCCATGCTGTGGGCAGTGAGACAGTCTAAGATATCATCTATGCGCTTGACGTCATATGATTATGAGGGGATTTTTAAACACATTTAAATAAATGGTTAAAAGGACCCTTAGCTACAGCTGATCAGCAGACAAATTACAAGCAACTAGTAGTAGGGAGTGAAAATGAATGACACTTTAGTAAAAGAGATGTTAATATGTTGTATAAGAAAAAATGACATTTAACAAGAGACATTTTATGTCAGTAGACAGGAAAGGGAAGATGGCAAGCAGGAAAGGTCATGGGTGATATTTGAGTCCACATTATGAGCATATGGCTGGCTGCTCAGCCCGCTCATGCGCGGTAATGTCTCTGCTTGTTTAGCTTTTCTTTCCCTTCGTACTTCTTTACACCTCTCCCTCACTGCTCTCACTCATTTGCTTTACTCTGCCATTCCCCTCTTTTAACCCTTCCTTCTTATCCTTCTTCCCCCTCCTTCCTCACCCCCAGCCTGCTAACTTCCCTTCCTCCATCCTTCCATCCCTCCCCCGTCTTCCCTGCCTGATTTAGATCTTTTGCCTGAGAGAAACATCAGAGCACAATGGGTTAGTGCTGGCTAAGCTTAAATGGAATGAGAAAACCGGAAAATTTCATGAATAGATGCAAACAATTGGCAGTGTAAGGGTGAACGAAGGAGAGGAGGAAGACAAGGATGGAGAAAAATGGCTGCTGAGATGACTGGAGACGGGGCAAAGGTCAATGGAGATGTGGCGGCAGGGAGTGACTGGGAATGATGAAGGTTTTTAATTCCAAAAATCCATTTTATAACAAATTGTTTCGGGACATTTGTGGTTTCATAATATACTGTAGCAATCCCATTCCTGTGTGCACCTATTTGGCGATTTTAAGAGAAAAAGGAGAAAAGTAAAACCTTTAAATAACCCTCTGATTTGAGTTTCCTATTAAGATTTTCAATGATTTCCTAAATTTAGAACAACACAGTCTCCTACTAATTTCTACACCCTGTTTCAGTTTTAACAGTGTATACATTTAAAAAAAATCCATCCACTTTAATTTAAAGCTCACCAATGGCATTATATTGGTCACATTACTTTACACAGTATTTCACATATCTTAAGGAAAATAACTCAGTCATGGTCTATCAGCACTTCATCTCCCACTTCACTCAACACCTACCTCTGAATATCACCAAGAATACGGAAGTCCCTGTCCAAACCTGCAATAAACCCTCTGTCCCCCACTGCCACATCTCCATCAACAGTGAGCCAGTTGAGTTGGCAAAGAACCTCACGCACCATGGAATCACACTGCCGACATCAACAAATGCTGCCAACAGAGCAACAGATTGTAGGCTATTTAGCATTGTTTAGCGAGCTGGTAAATGGGTGCCATGTCATTTCTTCGACGCTCCATTGTTCCGACCTCTCAATAACCCGAAAAGTTCCCTTTGGTCCCACAGCACACTGGTCTGATGGTCCTTTGTTTCAAAAAAATAAACCCTCTGCTCCAGCATCCCATTATCACGACCATATCTAGGCTTTTGTGGATCACTCCCCATAATCTAAAATCTGAATAAACAATAACAATTACTTTTCTCTATCTTATTAACATATTTGAATGTTTATCTAGCCTAAACCACACAATCTCTGCACCGGTTTGTGTGCAGTTCAGTGTCCCAAAGTCCCCGTAACGTAACCCCATTTGTACAGGTCCTATCCCCTGACCAATCAGCTATCCTAACTTTAACCACTCGAGGGGCTGTAGGACCAATGGAATTTTTCGGGTTATTGAGAGGTCGGAACTATGGAGCGTTCAAAAAATTGGCAATCCCCGGTAAATGTCTTAAATGTCCTTTAACATGTTTGGCTGTGTTTGACTTGCTGTCCTTAACATTAGGGCTGGTAAAAAGTCAAAGTGAGACTATGTTTAAAAAAAATAAAACAGACTTGTCTTTTTTTTTAGCTTACTAGTTTGCTACTTAGCTACTGTCAGCCAACTTCAGATTGATATTGCTGAGTAACTGACATTATTGAGTCAAGTTTGTTGACTTGTGACTCTTCTCTACTTGTGCTACTGTTACACCACATTTAAGAATGTCACTTATGAACATTTCAGTGGCTTTCTTCCAGTAAACCAAGAAGTAAACATTTCATATTTCACCAGAAGACATTTTGTTATTTCCTCCTTGTGTGTCCATCCACTTGCTGTGGGGATGTCTTCATTGTGAGACTTTACCTAAGAAATAACTCAAAAGTCCTCGGACAAAGTACCGTAAGTTGAATTCATATGCAATAAAAAAAAAAACTGATCAATCACTTAATCTCACAGTTTCTGCTGCTTTCAGCCTTACTTGGTCTGGTCAGAGTTTATGGTGAAGTTATTCTAAAGTTAGCAAACACTAGGTAGCCCTTATCATACCTAGTATCACTGTATAACTGGCATAACTGAGTCACTGTTACGACTTGTGACTCTTCTACTTAGCAACTTTTAAACTACATTTAGCATCAACCTGCAGAGGTACTTGGGGCCAATATGGCTAGATAAAGTTAGACTTGCTTAAATAATGCTTCTTAATTTGGGTTATTGAATTTTCTGACCTCTTCAAACCTCTGTCTTAAGATGGCAAATGCTGCAATTTGTAGCCTGCAAATGAACATCCAACTTGATACGACTCAACTTTGTGGAAGTTTTTGTTTCTTTAACTTTTATCAGAATGATTTATTGTGTCAATTTTTCATCTATTTTGTAAATACCTATTAGTCTAAACTGGATCAAATGAAGTCATGAACCTTCAGTTCTTTGCAATTCTCAATGGATTCATAATTAGACACACTTTATATTTCCCATGATGCATCAAGCCAAATCTTTTCTATACTGTATATCTTGTTATCTTGTCGTGACCCCGAGGTCTGCCTGAAGCCTCACACTCCATCTGTTTCTTGTGTGTTAAAGAGTTACAGCTTCATTTCTAGATCTCTCTCTCTCTCTCTCTCTCACAGACACACGCACACACACACGCACACACACACAAACACAAACACACGCACACACTGACAGACTGACAGTTGCACACAAACAAGTCTCAAAAACATCTTCTGGCATCAGCAGCTACGTTGGTGTTCAGAGGATACTTATGTGTTCATCTGCTGCCTTAAAAGACACACACACAAAGACAAAGACACACATACACAGATTTCCCCATTTCCCCACATGTGCAGCAGTGCCGGCAACATGCATCCCTTTCTCTTTGTTACATAACTCCCCTCCCCCACCAGCACAATGAGAAGTTATGACCCCAAGTCTGTAACATGCTCCTCACTCCTATTTCTCCTGCGCGTGCACACATAGACACACACACACACACACACACACACACACAAGCTTTGCAGTCACTTAAACAATGACGTTTCCAATGACGAGTCACATCCGGTTGAGTCACAGCAGATCTCAGCTTGTATTTACATTCAAATAAACAAAGTCTTGGTGTATTTACACTATGAGCACCAACTCCTGCAGTCTGACCTCAGAAAACAGACACTCTGGCCTGTCTTTACCCTGGCCAGCCTCCTGCAAAAATGGGCGATTTTTAGGATTTAAAGAAAACAACAGAGAAGAGGGCACAACAGATAGCGTCTGCGGGAATTGTGAGACCCTTATGGCAGGGACGTGACGCCTGTAGCCTCTGCAGTCTGAACTGTCTGCAAACTCCGCCAACATATCCTCATGGACCATGTGTGTATGTTTGCATGCCTTTGCGTGCAGCTACTCCGTCTGTCCATTCACTGGAAGGTTTTGAGCCTTGACGTTTACACGGTCTCAGTGGACACAACCAATCTGAGAACAGCTGAACCACCGCAAACATGATCCTTGTGGAGTCGGGACAGATTGGAACAGGGTATTCTCATGTGCTATAAATAGGTGACATTTATTTCCTATCATGCAAATAGTGCTTTATGAGTGTATTAACGGCAGAATGCAAATTGGATGTTTTAACTCTAACTCGTTATAGTGGAAAGCATGTACACTGTCATTTTCTCATGCAAGACTTGATGGGAGAAAAGCAGATTAAATTCCACCCGCTCAAAATACTAGATAGATTTATCTGATGATTTCTTCATGTGATCTAAAACATCCCTTTTGTGTTTTTTGCATGATAAATGTTTGACAACTCGTGTTGTCTCTAATTTCACTGAAATATCATCACCCTGAGCATCCTCTCCCCTACTCTCAAACACACAGCTGACTTCCTCACAGAGCTGCAGCTCAGGACACACTCCTCTAAGCTCGCCTCGCCTGATGACCTCGTCTGATCTCAGCCCTCACACATCACTGCCTCTGAATCCCATTTATCCTGAGAGGCCTCAGATCAGTAAACACCAAATATTAACACACACACAGTGATTTAGTGAGAAGCGGCATTGTTCCCCATGTGAGGAGGGAGTGTGAGTCAGTATGGGTGCATGTGCACGTGACGTGGGGTGGGTGGAGGTGGGGCCCGTCCTCATCCTGTCACTTCCTCTGTTCCTCTGTCTGCTCAGGTTCTGGGACGACTGTGCAGATAAACAACAGACTACAGACACAGAACAGGTTATAGCCTGAATGACAAATGTAACAACTTTGTCTTCACATCAAACTGATGGTCACAAAAAGTCTTAGCTTTTCCAAAAGGGACACCAGACGTGCAATAAAACAGAACAGCAGAGTAGGACTCATTTCTCTAAATAGCAACAAGATAAGCAACCAGAGGGCAGTGGATAGACCTGTGCTGCTCCACCAAGATTGAAGAAGAAATACACATGACAAAGAGAGCAGGTAAATGCATATTTTGATATATGCATAAACACTGGATACATCAGGTAAACGTCTCTGCCTGACCTTATGCTCTACTGAATCAAGCCCGTACCCCAAAGGCAAACTCATCATCTTCATCCCTGCTGAAGCGCTAACCTCCCCCTCCTCTCTCTTTCCCTGTTTTAGACCTTTGCTCACCAAATTCAATTAACTTTGGCTCAATCAGAGCGTCTCTGCACACGTCACGGCAGAAGGTGAAGGTAAGGCGATCTCCCAAACTAGGCCGTTGACATCTGAGATGTCAGGGCTGAATGCTGGAGTGTTCAAACTTCCGGAGACTGGACAGGATCTGGGATTTATGTGACAGGCTGCCTGAAGAGGTTAGCATTCCTGAGAGTCGTGGACGTCGCCATGGCCTCCTTTTCACGTGACATTGCACCCCCCCAGCCATGGAAGAGTGTCCATCACGGCCTGTCCCCCCTAACTATGCGACCTGTCACAGTCCAACACCACACACCTGGCTGACACATCACAGGAAAAGTTATATAAACATTAGAAAAAGATGAACCATTTTGGTTATTTTTAGCTGCATGAATAATCAAAAACACCATCATACAAACTGCACCAGTGAATTAAAAGAAAAAACTCTCAAAAAGAAAGGGAAAAAAAAGAAAATGTGGAGTAAAGTACAAGTTCAAGAGAACATATTCACACAGAGAATGAGATATGTGGAATAGCTTGACTAATGCATTCTTCTCCAATGTCTCCAATGCCACTGAGGGACAAAGCACAGGATTAGAAAGCCTTTAATCGATTATACTGTAGATCTGTGATGATGCAAAGGGCACTGGTGTAGTTTTACACTGCGTGGATGTATGAAATGACACTCCAGCGAGTACATCTCATACTGTACAGTATGTACACACAGTCACAGGCATAGAGGACCACAGCAGTAACACATCAAAGTATTGGCAGTGGAAAGTAGATTGACGCAAGAACTACACTCAAGTAGTATTAACTTATTTACCCATTATTGATTCTCATTCCCTCACCCTGCCTTTCATTGCACATGCATGGATTCTAATTTGTAGTTTTTTGATCAGGGAATTTGATATAGCCAAATTTTTTCTGGCCTGTTCCTATCACTGGAGTGTTCAGGTGGATCAGACTCATGCAGGGCAGAATAGGAAGGACTGGGTATTCATAAAACCTGCATTAAGTATGACACTAAATGACAAATATCTTGAGGGTCTGAGTGTGGTGTATGCAATTGTTTAAGCTTTTCTTAATTCTAACTAACTAATGTTATGCTGTTATCTGTACCTGTTTAATATCATATTTGTTACATTTAACACATAAATGTTGTATGTGTACACATGTTGTGTACAGCAGAGTTGCTGTGTGTACTGTGATGGACAGCAGCGCTTTCACAGCCTATCTTGTCACGTGTCATCTGGGCTGATTGACATTCTCTCTCTTTCTTTTTCTCGCCATTTTTCTCTCAAAGATCAACATTTGACCCATCGCCTGTCATCATCCTTCAGGATACACAATGGTGCTTCAGGCTGCAGCCAGTGAATATGAGCTTGTACGTTCATAGCAAACTTGCTGGGAAAATGTTCTGTGGGACAACAAAGAAGTCATGATGTGTTTGAAGAAAATTATTGTGCGATAAAAGCTACCATTTGGATGAGGGCTAGACAGTCAAAGATGGACTAGAACTCCTGAATGCCTCTGAAAACTTCCCATACTTGCTGGCAAAACCTGCAAAGGGAAAATAAAGGCCCTCACCTGTCTCTCCTGACTGGGAGGAGCTCTTAAGCAAGACTAAACCCCTTAAATGCTCCAGTGGTGCTGTTGACTTGAACTGCTTAAATTGGGCAGCTCTCAGTGGATGTGAACAAATACGGCTAAACATATAATTCACAGTAAGAAAACTCACCAATAAAATTGCTCAAGGTAAGGGTAAATGGTGCTGTAAATGTGTGTGGATTTAGCATACATTGGAATTTCTCCACGGGCCATTCAGGGGCAGCTAATGCTCCCATCTCTTCTAGCTTCTGCAGTTAAAATGAACATTCTTGGGAGGCACGTGAGTCATGCACAACGTCACTGCCCACGTCTGTGTGTGGGGGCTGATGAGTAATCCAGCTTGGACTGAAGCAGGAGGCGAGCCTTTGAAGCTCTGTCTCAGCGGAGTTAGGGAAATATTAAAGCCTAAACCAGACTAAACACAACTCTAATGCTAATATAATGTGATTGCATGAGATGAATAAGTAAGTCACCTTGGTCAATTCAACTCTGTGATTTAGATTTGATCCCATTGAGGGTTTCAATGACATAATATTATACCGTAATAGGATAGTAGTTAATTAATACAGGCAGCTGAGCAGGAATGAACTCATGACTCTTGACCGTCACCGTTGTGGCGGGACTAATTCGCAGCAGAGCGGCTGTAGGAACATGGAAGCACTGATGCAAAATGAGCCTCAGGCTGCAGGATCAACAAAGGTTGCATGTCATTCTTACATAAAGTGTATCAGTGGACTGAAGTCACTACTATCAGCTGACCCAGGGGTCAGACGGCAGCCAATCCAAACCAAGATCGTCCACTGAGACTGTGGAACAGAGCGCCTGAATGGATAACTCACTGGTGTTTTCCATTTTCGGATTAATTTGTATTGAACATGTATGTGCACAGATATATTCAACCTCAACCATTAGAATTATTAAGACCCTTGATTAAGTCCAGAGTGTGTGTGCGGGCTTCATCACATAGTCACAGAGTCAGCCCGGTTATCCACACACAGGTCCCGAGCCTAGCCCTGCTCTCCTGGGGGTCGCCTACATCAGTGTTCAATCACCAACAAGAACTACACAGTCAATGTCTATGTAAATGATGTGATGGGCAGGAGTTCAGCACTATATTTGGGGCCTGTGGATGTTTAAGACTGCAGCTCAGCATAAGGAGTTCAGCTGAAGAGCCACATAATCAAATAATGGATAATTCCCACATCTGCTGGCACAGGATTGAATTAATAAACAAAATGGCCACCCCCCCCCTCCTTCCTAATGCTCTTTAGTTTTGCTCATGAAACTGTTGGGAGGGGTTGACTCAATGCTGCTGCTCTGATATCTGATATCTAAGTCAAGATTGGGCTAAAATAATGTTAATTCTAAAATGATTTACCTGCCGAAGACCTGATGTTTTATACATTTGAAATAATAAAATGATAATTTGAAATAATAATAATTTCTTTCTTTCATGTCCTCTTTGTTATCAGCAGGTTTGGTGTTATAAAATATGCTTGTTTGTTTGCAGTAACTGGGGTGGTAAATTATAATGCCAGCGCCTTGACCAGCGTTTTATCAGTAAATCCCAAAAGGGGTAAGTATGGGTGTCTAGGGAGAGTGAAGGGAGGAGGATCTATTAGACCAGGGCTATTCAATTACAAATTCAGTTGGGCCAGATTTTTAAACCAAGAAGGTTAGCTGGGCCAGTCATTTCAGCAGATATGTCTGACAGCAGCATGCAGAATAAGCGGTGTTGGAGGCTTGATGTGGAGAGAATAAAAATTAATTGTAGCCATCACGTTGTCCATTGTCGTTTTTAGCGCGCCGCTTGGTTTTGCGCATAACACCGCCTGATACACAATACAGTGTAAGGAGATCAACTGAGGTGCAACAGTGGACCAACGTGCTGCCAAACCATTCACTTTCCCTGTAATGGATGGAGCCCCATCTGTCACTAGCATGCACACACGCTTCATATCCAGACCATTGTCTGTAAAAAAAAAACAGAAACTCTCCCAAAAACTATATCGCCAGTTGTGTGTCCTTCTAACGGCAGTAGGCCAAGTAGCTCCTCACAGAAGCATCCGCCGTCAAAATAGTGGACATATATGCACAACTGAGCAGTATCAGTTTTATCTGTGGACTCATCTACTGCTATAGACATAGGATCAGCTTTCTTCAGGTCTCCTAAAAGCGTTTCATACACGATCCTCAGCAAGAATTTCAACTCTACGACTGTTAGAAGTATCTGACGGGGGGTCGTTTTTATAGCAGATGCCACGCTTGTTTTAATTTTATCGTCATTTATCACCTCATCCACAATGCAAATAAACTCCCTCAGGGAAATTGGTGCGGAAAGTCTGGTGTTTCTCAACGTGGTGCCTCCGCAGATTGTAATCTTTAAGTACTGCAACGCACTCATTACAAATTGAACACATCGGTTTGCCGTTTGGATGTGGCGTTAAAACAAACATTTTTCAGTCCAGCCAGGGTCAAACTGACAGTTTTCATTGTCAATTTTACATTTCAGTGTTGAGAAAGACATTGTGACAGTAGACTAATCTACAATAGGCTACTACCTTCACAGCACGCACTGTATTGTTTACGTGTTGCTAGTTTGGCGGATCACGTGCTGGGCAACTCGGCGGTTGCTTCCGGGCCGCATGTGGCCCGCGGGCCGCCAATTGAATAGCCCTGTATTAGACCGATCCACAAGCTAGTGATCAACACGTTGACATTGAGGCTGTGTGGTTTTGTCTTCTTGGTGCCGAGGCTGCTGGGTGTCAACGTGCATCACCAAAGACTTGGCTGATGTGTGTCGCAAACTTAACCAAAAATGTTCCATCAGTACAACACATCTGGGTGGAGGCCATCTGCCCTGAACACATGCCTACGTCACCCGAGAACAGATGAAGTTAGGAATGTTGTTGATCCCTATCAGAGCACAGGTTTTTACTGAGCCACGTTGCAGAGTCCCAAGAGTGTGCTGAACCTCTGTTGACCATTGGCCCACTATTAAAAAACAAACTTCCAGTTTGTCCAGACAAACAGGTGAAAACTAGGAACACTGGAACATTAACAGAAATGTTGATTAATGTGTGTTGTCTGAGATAGATAGATAAAATACAAATAAAACCAAATCCTGCCTTAGACCTTCTGATGGCTCTCTGCAAACATCATTGGCCCTCACACCTGAAGAATCATTTTGATTGTGTTATTGTCCAGCACAACCAGAGTTCCAGGTTAAATCCTCTCTTTGGATGTTTTTTTTCCCCCTTTACTCTACATAAGATTCTTCATAACACGCCTAATGTCAGAACATATTAGTGGTCATCTCTGCTTCTGTCTCGTTGAGATGTTTTAGTGGTCCTAACCTGTTATCCAGTTGTAATGTCTGTGTTAACTGTCCTCTGTGTTGATGCCCACCTTTGGCTGTCCACTAGCTGTCTGGGGTTGAAGTTGGCAGAGATGAATTCATACATTTTGCCTCATGTAGAAGTACAATTTGCACTTATCTTTAGGTTTGGCAACCAGATCATCCCTGCAGGTAGAAATCCCATGCTCAGCACATGCCTTCACTGGTTTTGTTTCAGTAGTTATATCTTGTCTAGTTAAATACTGATTATCTAACTCACCGGCAGAAGACATGGCACATGGCAGAGTGTCTCGGAGTTTAGTTTTCTCCAATGGGAATATTCTTGTCTCGAGTGCTGCAATCTCAAAATGTTTGTGCACTCTATTGATTCTGATGAGCAGGGAGGACAAAGTGCAGTCAAGTCTGTCTGTAGTCCACTGAGCTACTGTTTGGGTAATGTTACCATTGTAGACAGCAGAAGGCAGTTTAAAGCAGATAATTGCAACCCAGAGTTGTCACAAGTTACGAGTAAGTTCTCCTTACATGTGTTGCAGTTTGAGACAGGCAAAATATAAAGTAGTAAAAATAACTGCTAAGCAGAGTGCAAGCAAAAGGAGCAATGTAGCAAAGCAGGAAGGGCACACTGTATTTGTAACACTATGGCTTCTTCATGTCTGTTTTGGTTGAACATAGTCAGGATGTGAATAGAAAAAAATTACAGTTGGTAATCAAAATCGTTATATTTCACAGAATAACGAGGATAGCCACAATCATGCAATTAACATCCACCGCGCACAAAGGCGGGCGATGGTGGCAGCATGCTGTGATGATCAACAACGTTGCTTAAACATCTGTTTTTTAATGATCACATTATCATAGTTCCCACACAAAGCACTCTCTAACAAAGCAGCAACAGATTAAGGTCCTGCAACCATTTTTAAAATTCTAGTGACCTCACTGCAGCACAAATATTCTAATAGCCCACCATGTCCTGAAAGAAATTGCGTCCATATCTTGACTGTAAACAACAGGGCTGATGTTGTACAAGCTTTTTTAGAAAATAAAACCAGATGGACAAAGAATTGTAAAAGTGACCTTAGGTCTCTGAGGGTTAAAAGACCTACAAATCAGAACTGAAAAACATCAGCAGTTGCAAGCCAGTGAAGCAAAGTGAAACAAAAGTGAAAGGGTCATGCAGCGCCCTGAGTGTAGTTCATGTCAGACCTACAGAACACGGCAGCAGCGTAAACAAGCTACCGTGTTTTGCCGTCTGTTTGGCGATCATGGAGAACATGTGTTCTCCCCAACAGCTTGCTTTGCTGCAGCCATGTGATTATACGTGTCTCTTCACATGTGAGTTGCCACGATGTATCAACTTAATTAAAGTGAATGTGCTCGGAGCAGCCTGGAGTCATTCCTGCCCACGGTAGAGAGGCAGTTACATCACACAAACACACACACACACACACACACACACACACACACACACACACACACACACACCTATTTTAAAGACATTTTCCTGCCTGTATGTGGAATAATGTTCTCCTTGTAATATCAATGAAAAATCCCTGATCATTTGCTGTAAGCCTCTTTTTATTTTTATAAATCATATACAGAGAGCAGCTTCAGTGGGCTAGTCTGTGCTGTGGAGCTGCAGCTGCTGACTTCTAGCTGCATTCATCAGTTCCTGTGTTTCTAGGAGGGTCTCTGGCTAAATACCCTGTGCAGGCTTTCACCCCTCATCTGTGTCTCTCCTCCCCCCGCGCTCTGTGCCAGGCTGCAGGAGTAAAGCTCAGACTGTGTGTGTGTGTGTGGTCGCCCCCATGGGTGTAAAGGGGCACTGGGTGGGTAAAGGGAGGGAGTTTTGGGTGCTCACAGAGCCTGTGGCCCCTTCCTTGTAATGTATTGCACAAATTTGTCCTCACAAACAAGGGAAATCAATCTTAGTGCTTACAAGTTGTAATTGCTTTTCCTGAAAGCTAATGTTCCCCCTCTTAAGAATGTGGCTGTGAACATGCAGTTGTGACAAGCCTTTGACTGCACGGTTGTATTTGTAGTCTCCAAGGCATTTCATGAACCTTGACATTACTCACGGTTGGCTGCAATTCCTCATGTGTCACAACAGTTTACGGTCTGTCCTACGTGGATGCTCGCTAAGTCACCAAGACACGGCCTAGATCCTTTGTGAGGGTGGAAACATCGAGACCAAACATTCCTTTTCCTTTCTGCGACAGGAAATGTTCAGACGTCTTCTCCTCACTTTATCATTACATCTCGACAAAATGTCACATCAGGCATGAAAGTGTATAGACAGCGTAACTCTTTGTGACTACAGTGAATTACTTTTTTTTTTACAGATTTTTACAGATTTTTTTTTTCTTTTTTTTTACAGATAACTGTGATTACATTAATTATAAATGCGATGAATGCCAACAAACTTGCATGTAATTAAAATAAAATCCAGTTTCTAGGCTCCATATGTTCTCAGTAGTTTCTGGTATGGGGAGGTGTAGTGTAAAGTTTAGCACTCCTGCTATAAATGGTACACAAGGATGTTGTCTGCTCAGGCAGCCTGGCAGCCAGCTGGCTGCTCGTCTATGAAACGTGATAACAAACACCTACTTCTAAATGACAGCCATGAAGAGCCTTCAGTGTCAGAGTTTGCTGTGACTCATACAACGAAGATTCATCAACCCTCACATCATCTGATAGGCCCCGGGCTGTCAGGAGAGAAGAGTCTTACAAGCTGAACCAACAAACTTTGCACACTAGCGTCGCCAAATGGCTAAAAAACGATTTGAACTTCAAAATCCAGAAATAACATAAGGTAACACCTGTAAACGGGAGTCATCAAGCCAAACCAGTGTGTGTTGCTTTACACCACAGGAGACATTAGTTAATAAGTCTGTAGACAGAGACGGCTTTTCTTTTATTGCGGTGTTTCATTTTATCACTTCCTTTGGATGGTGTTTTTCAATGTTGATATGTGACATGATGGAAGGGAGGCCTGCATCTATTTCTGTGTAGTCTCGCATAGTCAGACCTTCCTGCACAGCGCTGCGGATGAGGGTCCGGCTAGTCCACACAACATTCCTGGAAAGAAGAAAAATGTGCTCTGGTTTTTTGGCATTTCTTTAAACCAATCATAATTGTCTTGGGCGGCGCTAAGGTAAGGTGCCGCTGCAAAATAACCTCGGGAGAAGCTTGTTTTGGTGGAACATGTGCACGTGGGGACGCGAGCTCTGGAATTTAAATGGCTGTTGAGTGTGTGATGAAAAAAGATCAATGTAATTTGATTGTCGGTTCTAGCACGGAGGATGTTTCCCGAATCAATCGGAGTTTAGAAATCCGACATAAAGAAAGTGGAAGGTGAGAGACATTTGGCCAAAGATAAGGGCCGTCTGGCAGAATCTCCGCCGAACCCGTAAATGAAACATCGTCGACATAGACTAATTTCTTTGTCGACAATCATTGGCCATGGCCAGCTTACATCTGGCACACTCTAAAATATTATTGACTTCAGAACAAGGGCTAGCTAACTTGTTTGCCCAGTGCACTAAATAGACTCACATAGAGAATTTAGCACTGCTAAATGCATTAAATTCTCTTGTTACACTTCTTCGTGGCATTTCAACAAGCCACAACACTACAGCATGTTCACACAGTGGACACACTTACTGAATATTAATTTTGTATTAATTTGGTACATTTCTGCAAAGCACTAAGCTAAAGAACATGCATCAGGCATATCTCTCATGCACTGGCAAAGCTGCACAGCCGAGAGAGGGCATCCAGGTGGATGAGACCAGTCAGACGGAACCAAAACATGACCGTTTAAACAGCAAATGCAAAAAAGCTCCATAGAGAGAGAGATAAACAACGTGTAAAGGCCTAAAGCTGCTGTGTGGTTGTATTCACTACCAACATGGTATGTAACCCATAACTTAAGTTTTCATAAGCTGCCAACCCCCAAAACTGAGCTTTTATCATAGATTGTTAACTAGGCTTTTATGAAGACAAAAGTGAATACAGACTTGAGGAATCAGCGTGGAGAGAGTCTGTTTCTACTTGAGCCTTCAAAAAATCTCACATTTTTCAGGTTGGCAGCTTTAAAACAAACTGTAAGTCATGGGTTATTTACATTGTCTGTTGTGAATATCATCACACAGAGGCCTTTAGGCTTTTATCTGTTGTTTGCTAGCAGACAAAATTGACAAGGAGGCACCTTCAAGCAACAAATGGAGAGCAGGGTTGTTGTCCCCTCCTGATGGGGAGCGACTTAAAAGCCCTCTGTCTCTAATGTGACTCAGCATAAATTCTTTCAGGAAGACCTAACAATTAATTGATACACTCTTAAATCAATTCAGCTGTTATCCAAAAAAGTGTGTATCATCATGCATGTATAACTGTCACATATCTGCAACTAGTCTCTCCTGATTGAAATGTATCTCAGCGTAAATCCTTTCAGGAAGACCTCACTCTTAATCAATGCTCTACCTAACTCAAATCAGCTGTTGGAGGAGTTCACCTTCCATCTAAACCAATCAGAATCGTTACACAACGGCAAGGGACAAACATAGAGTCACAACCCTGCTTTGAATAATTGTTTCTCCCTTTGCCATTCAGCTGTTGTTGCAGGCAAAGAGTGCAACCCTCCACCCCCCCTTCCATCTCCAGTCATCTACTCTGGCTGACTGGTCCGGAGGCTCCTGTCTGGTCTTTGGGCTCCTTTATTACCACCAGTGTCTAGATTCCATCGGGTGGTCTACCCCTATGTATAGATATACAAAAGATTTGTATAGCTAAGCAGTCTAATTGCCAAGGACTTTGTACATTTTATTTGAACTGTACAACACATCTTATTTGCATGTCTGCAAACATGTCTTGTCTGATTGAAGTGGTTCTATAGGGACTGCAGTCACGTAGGAGGATTATTCTTAGCAGATTTGTCAGAAACACCTTTCACATTACACGTAATCATTTGATCCATTGTTAAGATTAGAAAATTGATTAGAGCAGCTTTAAAGTTAAAGAGAGCATCTTTAATATTTAAATTGGGTGATTTTACATTCTTAACCAATGCATCTTATTTGTAATTTTCAGATTTGATGGTCTATTATGGTCCCTGGTGCTGCTTAAACGTTAATTCCTCTCTTATGCTGCCATTGTCATCATTTTGAAGACAGCAGGATAATGTAGGTTGAAGAGTTACTATGGGGAGTGGAGTAATATCATAATAGTGGCTCCCAGGGGCCGCGGGGCCCTTCACCCTCTCCTCATTGGGATGTGTGTTGGCACGCCCCCCCTCGCTGGCAACCAGCGGGCAGGGCGCCCAGGGCAGGGGGAGGTGAAATGTCAAAAGCAAAATGCTAATTCATTCTGACAAGCGTTGCAGAAAACATGTTCCCTGCGACTCGGGGAACCTTGATATTTCACAAAGTCAAATGAACATATCAGCCGACACTGCAGGCCAACTATCGGGTTATTTTAAAAGGAGGTTGAGAAAGCAGGCCGGTGTTACGTCACAGGCACCAGGGACTCTATACGTGCAGCTCAGCAGACAAGGCTCGCCTTTGTTGTGGTTTTCATCCTCCTTCTCCAGTCCCCCTCTGTTACTAAGCCATCACCAGCTCTCAGAGTGAGACACCGGGAGGGGGGGCCCTTAGAGGAGACACCTACTGGCTCACATCAGTCCATCATTACATCACTGCTGCGCTCTCATCCTCCACATCTGCTGTCGGACCCAGTCCCTGCGTGCTATCTGTCTCCAGCACTGAGCTCCTAAAAACATTATGTAGCTATACAGCTCGGGCTTTGATGTGCAGCAGGACACCATCAAGGATTAAGAAGCAGATTCCACCATAAACTGGATTAATTCAGGCTGTTGCTGCTGTTAAAATGGCCATGTTTAACAATAATAACCTTGCTTTGTCGGTGGCTTTGCCAACCGTGATAATGAACAAACGTTTTCCTAGATCACGTTATAAATATGACAACACATCTCTACTGTAATAATGTTATAAGGGATAGATTTACTTTTTTTTTTCAAACAATATCCACATGCCCGCATGTGTTTTTGGTTGTTGTTAATGTTTCTCCTGGCCATGCAGGCCGCGAAGGGAACCCTTGCAAGAAAGATTTTAAAGATGGGAAAAAAAACAACACTCTAACCAAATCAGCCAAAGCTTATATGAGGCTTCAGCAGTCTGGGTTACACAAATCAAGTATCTTCCAAAGTTATAGACTGTACCTGTGACTTCACAATAAGAAACACAAAAAGTAGGAAATTAATGACTAACGAATCAGGAACGATTGAGTAACAAATGGTTAGTTAATGACTAGTTACTGATTCACTGCGATTCAAGCACTAAAGATTAGTTACAGTTAAACAGACTGATAGTTACAGTTGAATGAATGAGTAACGAATGATTAGTTAACCATTCACTACCATTGGTAATGAGTGATGGTTAATCATTAACAAATGATTAGTTAAGCATTCACTAACATTAGTTAAGCATTGTGCGTACCTGGAGATAAAGGTATCATACTGAGTGGTTAATCATTGAGGAATGATTAGTCTAGCATTCAGAATGCTTAACTAATCATTAATAACTCATTCATTCAACAGTAACTACCAGTCTGTTTAACAGTAACTAATCATTAGTGCTTGAATCACAGTCAATCCGTAACTACTCATCAATTAACCATTCGTTCAAAACTGCCCAAAACTGTTACAGTGCAAACATAGCCTGAGGATATTATTTTAAGATAGACTGGAAATATGTAATCGTCAACTATCCTGTCAGGAACTGGATTTAAAAATGTTTGTGTTAAAATAGACATCTTCATGTAAAACATGTCTGAATAAGCCATGAGTTTATTTTGCCTTTATAGGTGAATGTCTATTCCTTCAGTCTTGATGACGCTCTCTCTTCTGTCGTCAAGTCAACAGATCGGCGCTGTGCTAATGAGCAGCTCTGTTTGCGAGGTCATGCCTCCGGCAGTCAGACATGAAAAATACACCAAGCTCTCGGTGCAGATCAGAATAAGAACCTCCAAATGTGACACTAAGACGTCAACATTTACGTAGCAGACACAACTGATGCAGTGTCAGAGTAAATAGAGCGTGCAATTTGATAAACTCCATATGCTGCACAGGGCCAACAGGGGAGTGATTCAGCTTGCTCAAACCACCTACAACCTGAATGCAGTGCCCCACACAAGGACAAAAAGTAGCACCCATGTCTGAAAGGCTAAACTTTCTGTCTGTGCAAATGTCCTCCAAATAGCTTATTGCAAGAAGAAAATATATAGTTTTAGTTTGTTCAGCAAAGTAGTGAACACAGACAGAAAACAAGTGACGTAACCAAGTGATGAAAAGATCTGTCACTGAGGACGTGCAGATTTGACACAGCCAGCCGCACATTGGCCTAAAAACGTCCATATCATTTCCTTCATCTCGCGCCAGCTCGACGTCCGCTCCATGTCACTGAAACGAGCTGGAAACTGAGAACTTCCACACTCACTTATTCAGGGGAATCCAGACTTTCCAACGACCTGTCTTTAAAGGAATAGGTTAACAATTTTGGCCAAACGCTGGTTTCGTTTCTTGTGAACAACGCTTACGCCTCAACGAGTACCTGCTGTTGTGGTGCACTTGAGAAAAACACATTACTTGTTAGTATTCAGGGTGAAAAAAGTAGTTTAGTAATCGATTCAAATACATGTTAAAATTGTTAAAAGCCTTAGAAACCTGGTGAAGTCTCAAAACAACTCCTTCTTGTCATCATGTACTGTGGTGCCCTTGCTCCAGTGTAACTGACTGGTTTTACTGGTTAGTTTCCAAATGGAAACGGTTCATCTGTGTCAATATTAAACAGGGCTGTGCTCCAAAATCGACGGTATGATGGTGAATTAACAGCACACAGAGATGCGTGTGTCTTTCTGGTGAGGCATGTGGCTTCAAGAAATCTGCCATCATGTAACCCAGCAACAGCAAATGAAACCAAGGCTGGCTGAAAGTTAAAAAAAAAACTAAAAAAACCTGACCTGATACCCTCCTACCTCACCCTCATTCCGTCATACGTGTAAATCAGTCAGGTTTGGTTTCACACACAGGACGACAATGCGCATGCCAACTCCACAAAAACATGTGCAGGCTGCAGCCGTCAGCATCTTCCTTGGACTCAACCAAAAAAACATTGTGTTGGTGTAATCACATTAATTCAGGAGCTAATTTGTTGCTGTCAAATGTGCTGCCTGGCCGCCGTCAGTTGCACAGATCCATAACTTATCGAAAGCTGATTAACACATCAACCCTCCTGCTTTTGCCTACTAAGAACGCAGAGCTGTGCGGTTGTCAGGATAACTTAAGTGTAAACGAAAGACCAAGGCGTCCAGACGTGAGAGCTGTGTATTAACTCTCACTCCTGTCACCACAAGCTCTCATCAGTGACAGCTCTAGTTGGTCTTTACATTTTTAAATGTAGCATTATAATTCAACATATTATATAACATTACAAGGGTTTACTGTGCTAGGGGTGTTAAATATGAAGGGTGTGATGTCAGATGGTCTGGAGGCGAGAGAGAATGATAAGATTGTGTCTCCACAGGAACTGTGCAGCGTGCTTGAACAGGGCATTCTGTCAATAAATGATGCTGCTGGCATGCCCTTTGACCCCTCCACTAGAATGTGCACATCTCTAAATTCAAATGCCTGATATCTTGAGTAACTCCTTCACAAATGCAATTCAATCCAAGATTGAAGCTCTGTGTTGCTCCTTGTCAGCACCCTTGGGAACTCAGACTGTACTATGCCTCCTGGTGGGGATTTCTGGCAGTCAGGCAACATCCAAAAGATTTCCCCCAATCGGCTAATGAGCTGTATTTTTTGTGAGCCGAGGAGACAAGCGGAGCGTGGAGGGGGAAGGGACGTCTGCGGCAGGCCCGTCGCGTGCGGATGTAGCAGCAAATTGGAGCTGGGGTGATAGATCCTGACAGCAGCACAGTCTTGGCCATGAGCACAAACTGCATTGCTTACGTAACAAGCCCATTGTTACCGCCCGGCCACTGTCATTATAATTCCTAGGAATCAGATGAATATCCCAAACACTTGCTGCAACAGAAGAAGATGCAGGGTTTGGGCAAAGTCAGAAATGACAAATGACATTTGAATGAGTTGAAGTGGAAGCACAACACAAATCCAATGAGACTAAAAGATGTCCGGTGTCATGCTACTTTGTAACTTATACTGGGGGAGAGTGGACACCCTTTAAAGAGCAGAGGCGGCAAAGTCAGTTGAATGCAGTTATCATGTTAACCACTGGAACTGCTCAGCTGACATAACACCAACACTCCTTCACACCTACAGTAGAAGGGTCTGATGACACTTCACCACCTGTTCATGGCACTTCTGCTATCAAAAGATGATCACGGGAGGATTTATTTTTAGCTGTACATCTGTAAAGAGATTGGTCTTTGAGACAGGCAAGACACACTTTTTTCCGAGCATCAGTTCACATCACTTTGTCTTGTGATCCTCTTCACAGACTGTTCAGTGTTGCTGAATATTTAGTTTTCTCTTTTCAGGTTGTTTGCTGTGATTCTAGGGGACAAGGCCGCTAAAAATTAGTCAGCATTTTATAAATAGGAGAAAACCTGTTGAGAAAATAAGTGTGATGACAGATTTTCCATCCTGTAAGTAATCCCAAATCCTTCATAAAAAGGTACCCATAAACCAGACAAATCTATTCCAAGTAAGTGATGCTTCCTAATCTTGAATATCGCTGGTTTATTACAGACTACGAAGCACGTTGGGGCTTGAGCTGTTGGCTTATGGTCTTAATTTTGAAACCTGCATAAACCTCACCACTCTTTATTACTGCCCAAGTTCCCTTGCGCAGGGCACTTAAAGATAGGGCCAGATTTTTACAAATGGGGGGGAAGAAATCTACAATCCTTGATTGGTGCAAATGTGCCTTTAAATGTTTGTTTAAATTTCCTCAAACCAGGACTGTGTATTTTGTCGCCCCTCTAAAATTGTTTCTATTAGGATCACCTTGGTAAGGAATCTCTATATGGCGAATATGGACAGGAGAAATAATTACAGCAACCAAAAACTATTTAATGTATATATGGGCATACAATTATTATTTTAAAAGAAAACAACTGTGAACCTATTGTCTAGCATTTGCATTCCATCCGTTTTGATCTTGAAGTGTTCTTATGGTCTCCACTTTCAAACCTGGATGGGCCAGGACAATCTTAATGAGAGAATGAATGGCCAACCTTCACCCTCTTTATCAACTATTACAATCAAGGTGCTTCTGAGCAAGGCATTAAACCCTGATGTGCTCCAGTGTGAGAGGCAGCTACTTGCAGGTGTGACTGGCTGTGAGGAAGAATATGAACCAGATTAGTGCTCTATGAACTTTTTTAAAATGTCATTATGTCCAAATATTCAACGAAAATCCACAGAGTTAAACCCTAGGGCACTGTGCATTACACACACACACACACACACACACACACACACACACACACACACACACACACACACACACACACACACACACACACACACACACACACACACACACACACACACACACACACACACACACACACACACACACACACACACACACACACACACACACACACACACACACACACACACACACACACACACACACACACACACACACACACAATGATGCAGGTGTTCCCAAACTGTTCAGATGGAATGATTTATTCATAATCATGATAGCATAATAAAACAATGAACATTGAAAGCACTGACAGTTGAATCCAAGGCCTCTCACACAGCATGCACCACCCCAGCCCCAGCGTCCACAGGGACTCTGGACATTCCAACGCCAAGAGACTCCCGGCTTCTGAAAGTCCTCTTTATTTATTCACTGCCAAAGTCAGTCTTTTCCTTGTTCTTTTTTTTTAATCCTTTAAATATATTTTGATATAAAAACAAGCCCACGTATGATGAATCAACCATGTTTGTGAACTGCCTCTCCCCCAACTCCTGGTATTGTCCTGCCCCTTCCCCCCCCATCCACTTCTTTGACTGTATTGGTTGAAGGACGAACATGATATTAGCCCCCAATCCTCTCTTCCTGTTCACGCTCTCTTCATGGACAAGTGGAAAAAAAAAAACAGTCTGATGGGTGATGGTGGAGGTGGAGGCGGACAAGATGGCACTAGAAAATAAAAACGGTTTGATAACCTCCCTGAAAAAAAAGAAAGCAATAAAAAAGATTTCTTAAAAAAGTAATAAAAAACAAAAAATCAAACTACAACAGTCCAGTTGAAAGACGCGCTGGAGGGAAGTCTGAAGCTCTGAAGACTGGAGGCACTTTAGCACAGAGCGAAGGCCCCACACCTGACACCACACCGAGGGGAGGGAAGGAAGGATGGAATGACAGAGCGCTGGGCTGAAATCATGCAGAGCCACAAGGTGATACAGAGATCCAGGAATGATGGAGGGGGAGGGGGGGGAAGAAGAAGAAGAAAGAGCACCTGACATACGTGGAGGAAAAGGCCAGCCTCCCCTCCAGTTAATGTCATGTTCAGGAGAGGAGGAGGGGAGAAAAGTAAGAAAGAAAAAGGGTCTTCCAAGTAGGATGAGAAGAACCTTGGACCAAGAGAGGAGAGAGACAAAGAAAGAGAGAAGGAGATAGAGAGAGAGAGAGAGCAGCAGCAGGTATAGAAGGAGGAAAGAGCAGTGGCCATCAAGAGAAGAGGAAAGTGTCCGGCAAAAGCTATACAACACAAACAGGAAAACAGTCCTTGTATGGAAGCAGAGGGCGGCTGGGGGAGGGGGCACAGTATGGCAGTCTCACAGGTCAACAGGCTGGAAAGGCAGGAGAAAGATGCTGTGGTCCCTCTTCTTCTCCTCCTCCTCCTCCTCCCACTTTACAACTGTGCTGGGCTGTGTCTCTCCCCATTCCTCTCCCCCCGTCGCCCCCCCTCCGGGCCTCCTCTTCACAGGTAGAGCTCCTTGGCTCTGATATGCTGCAGCTTCTCCCTCAGCATACGGAAGGAAGGCCGCACAACGGAGTCCAGGGTCCAGCACTGCTTCATCAGGTCGTACACCACGGGCGGGCAGCCGTCTGGGGCGTCCATCTTGTATCCCTTCTCTACCCGGGGCACCACCTCTTTCAACGGCTGGGAGACAAGAGACGGAGCAATGTTGACATGGACTCTCCGCATGGTGATTGATATTCAGCTTATGCAACTGACAATGGGGCGACATCCCAGGAAATGTGAAAAAACAACAGCACTAAATATGTAAATGTAACTACTGGTGAAGCATGCAGGAATAAGAACATTCATAATACAGTACACATTTTCATCACCTGCTCCAGCAGTCTAATGGCCCAAATCTAATTATTTTGCGGTCAGCACTGAAGGTACAAGATATCTCACTAATTCTGTTCAAAAAAATATAAACACTGGTACCAGCGATGAAGCCTGCCACCTGCTGGTACTCCCCAGTCCTCAGGGAGCCGCTGAAGTCTGGTTTTCAGGTACTTACAATTCTAGGGTAAGGCACGCGCCCAAAGGAGTAGATCTCCCAAAGTAGGATTCCATAACTCCAGACATCTGACTTGGTAGAAAACCTCTGTCAAAAAAGGAGGCCAATTTCATAGATTAAATAAAGGCATTCAGGGAGTGAGTCTTGGTTTGTTATTATTATTTCAGGAGTTCAAGTAAGGAAACATGAATAGTATAACAAACACAAAAATTACACCAAATGTGTTCAGTGAGTTGAATCAGCATAGGCTCCAAAGAGCATGTGCACATGCAGATTTGAAAGATTCATAAGTGGAAAATAAGGAGCAGCAGGCTGCCTCTTAGTCAAACTGCTGTTATCAAACCAAGTCCTGAATGGGATTCCAATCCACTTGAACGGGTCAACATAACAGGAACAAAACACTAGATAAAATCTGTTAAAGCTTTTCCATAAACACATTGGGCCTCATGCAAGAACCTCCTGGACGAAACTCAATTGGCACCTTGGAATGATTTAAACTGCTCATATTATGCTCATTTTCAGGTTCATAATTGTATTTAGAGGTTACTGTACATCAGAATTTTCAAAAAAAACATCAAAAAACATATTTTTGTTGTACTGTACATTGCTGTGGCTCCTCTTTTCCCCGTGAGAGCTCTCTGTTTTGGCTAAAGAGTGAGACATCACACTTCTGTCCCATCTTTGTTGGGAGTCACACAAGGGCAGTAGCTAGGTAAGGACTACTAGCCAGTCAGAAGCAGAGTATGAGGGTGTGCCACACTAGCAGCTATTAATTTTATATATATATATATATATATATATATATATATATAGCATAACGCATGTTAAAAATTGATGCACATTCATCATGGAAGTAAAGGCTGGACTCCAATAGAGCTGTTTGTAGCAGTTTGTGAACAGTGTTTTGTGTGCAAGTCCCATTGTGGTGGACTTTGGGCCTTTTCACTTTGGAAGCCTTTAAGGTCCACAATTTTTTTTTATTACATAACAAAGGGAGGGGAAAAAGCCTAAAATCATAATATGAGCCCTTTGAGAATTTGTAGCATCCGCCAATTTTTTCCTACTTAGAATTTTCTCAAGTAATCCAGACCTGTCGTACGGGTCATGTACAGATTGTTTGGTTTGTGCTAAATGTGATATCGGAGCAGTTCCAACTTTGGCATCAAATTAAAAAATATGTTATCATCCCTGCTTAAGAGTTGTCCAGCAACTAACTAACTTACACACACTGGTATTCAAATTAAATGTATGTGAAGCAGCTGAAACGCAACAGCACATTAGCTCAGGTCTGCTACCCGTCCAACCCCGCGTCATCTCTCACCTTCTCTCTTATTGCTTCGGGGGAGGTCCATTTGACGGGCAGCTTGGCAGTGTCCTGTACGGAGGAGGCCTCCTTGGTGAGGCCGAAGTCGCTGACCTTGGCGATGTTGTCGTCAGACACCAGCACGTTACGAGCTGCCAGGTCTCTGTGGACAAAGTTGTTGGCCTCCAGGTACTCCATGGCCTCGCACACATCACTGGGGGATACAGGCAGACAGGAGAGATGATGAGTGACATAATAACAAGGCACAGGTTTGCATCTACTCCTTATAAAAAAAAATAAAAAAAGACCTGCCAGATGACAAATGACATCTGCAGTGCAAATTTAATTAATGCAAAAAAAGATGGGGAAAGTGGAGGAGAAAAACTGTAAATATCTGAACATCTTCCACCTTTACTTGCTTAAAGCTCACACAGTTAAATCTAATCCCATTGCACATCTCTAACATGTTCTTTCAATCATGAAATACTTGGATGCTTACATTTATGCCTACTGATCTGAATGTTTACACGTATGTAATAGTTGCACAATTTTTAGGTTATGCTGGTTCCATCAGCTAAATGACTGTTAAGTAAATGAAGGCACTTGACTTGCAGATAAAGCAGCAGTTAAACTCCCAGCATGATGGTTGCTTGTGTAAACAAAGGGCTCTTATATGTTCCCAGTCAAGAGCGTGAGACTGATTTTCTGAAACTCTTTTCAAAACCCGACAGTTAAAGAGCAGCGGTTTAGCCGTAGACCTTGAGCTGTGCTGATTTAACATTTTCTACAAATGTACTTTAACAGAGATGAAGAGGACTCACAGAGAGAACTTGAGTAAGCAGTCTCCACCGAGCACGGTCCGTCCTCGGGAGCGCAGGTAGTCCACTAGGCTGCCCTGTGTTTAGAGGAGGAGGACATTTTAAGCATGGATGGTTTCGGACAAAAAATGAAAGAAAATAAAGTAGTGTATCCTCAACTGGGCTACATGGGAACACACAATAGTCTCTTTCTGACCAAGTAGTAGCAGGAACGTAGTTATAAGAACCGGTCTTGCCATTGGGCCCAGGAACTGGTAGAAAGGGTAAGGGAGTGACGCACACACGACAATGGTCTTCATAGCGTTGTCACTTAACTTCAGCCCCACATACAACAACAAACCACGTCGGTGTTTAAAGACTAGGCTGGAGTAGTTAACAGAGAAACACAAAAGACGAAGGCTCCAGTGTAATAGGATCCTAATTAATATGATGGAAGAAGATAGAAACAACGGGTAAGTTTAACTAGCATTAACAATTAGCTGGTTAAATGGTTTTTGTAGGCGTTGCTAGATCACAATGGGTTCCTATGTGGAAAAAAAGAAAAGACCCTGCCCTGAAGTAGGAAAAAAAAGAGTTACAGGAATTAAGATCAGAGAAACTTTATAATCCCCGAATTGGTCCAGTCGGGACATGAGAAAAAAGGGTTCTAGGAACGTTACGTTCAAGGAACTGCAAAAATCCCTGTGGTCGGAAAGAGCCTAATGTTGCAGATATTATAAACTTTTTTGCTAAAAACTGGATAGGAGTGTCATGTCAAGTCTTTTGGTATTTACATGAATCATTGTTATTCATTTGCTCTTTAGGTTATTATAATTAACTTAAATTGTAGTTATGTCTACTATAGGTTCCACATATCACATTAAAAGGAATAGTTCCACATTCCTTTTGGGAAATACATTCTGGCTGAAAGTTAGGCGACACGGTTGCTACTACTCCCATATCTTTACAGAACATTTAAAGCTACTGCCAGCAGTCAGTTAGCTTAGCATAAAAACATTAAAAAGGGGGAAACAGCTAGCCTGGTTGTGACCAAATCCACCTTCCAGTATATCTGACCTCTCCCCAATTAACATGTTGTATGCGGTTTGTTTAGCAGATGAAACAAACCAAACAGAAAGTTTATAATATAATAATACCTGTTTTTAACATGTTACTGCTTGTGACTTACCTTTGCCATGTACTCTGTGACGATGTAGAGACTGCCCCTCTCTTCCACAATAACCCCAAGTAACTGCACCAGGTTGTTGTGCCTCAGTTGCCTGTACAAAGCATAACAGAAGCAGAAAAATAAAAAATGTTAGTGTGCTGGAAACATAAAGGCAGCTACTGTCTGTCCACATCCCAAATAAATAAACTGTGATATAAGGCAGTGATATGTAGCATATCACATATTTTATTTAAAAAGCCTGTGTGCGTACACACAAACAGCAATAGCTGGAGGATCTTACGTCATGACGGAGGCCTCTGCGATGAAAGCCTGCGCTGTGGCGTCATTTTTGATACACTTGACCGCTACCTTGGTCCCTCTGTAGTCTCCTACCATCACATCTGACACGGACAAAGAAAGGGCGATCTTAGTCTCAAGTTATAATAGCTCTGATGTTTGAAATGAAATGATGCAGAGATCCTTGTGAAATCAACCCCTCACCTCCAAACTCCCCTTTGCCAATGGTCTGAAGGAGTTTCAGCTCTTTTCTGCTCAAGGCCCAGCCACCTGCCAAGGGAAGACAGATAACACTTAGCAGACTTCATAAGCAACTACTCTGACTTCTTTCCACTTGTGCATGTATAGGTCCTGGGCACGTGTGTACGTATTTCAGTATTACCTTTTGAGTAAAGAAGGGAATCTCCCATTACAGGATTATTAAAGTATCATTCATGTTATAGGCCCAATAACATGAATGTAAAACACTCAGGGAAAAGCATGCATTAACAAAAGTTTAAAAAAAATATATATACAAAAAAATATTGTATTTCTTATCACCACAGCAAATTTATATAATTTTGCAGTCAAAGAACCAGAACTACTTTACTATTTTGAAAACATTACATTTTCACCAGTGAGTTTCACGTGTCTCTTCTGTCTCTAAGAATATATATATTCTTAGAGTATATAAGAATAATAGAGAATAATAGAGTATCTCCCCTGTGGTTTCTGACGGGTGTCAGAATCTCCTTATGGAGAAGGAGAACCCAGAAAAGAGTGGTGGGAAATGCAATGCTAGCTAGCAATAGCCGAGCAACTTGCGCCGCCACGCCGCGCACCACCACAACAGTTAGTTAAAAAAAAAAAAAAGATTTGAGAGGTGAATGTCAGGCTACGGCGTAGGGTCCAGCGTAGGATCGCTATCTCCACGTACCTGTGTATGCACCCAAGGGGTCGATTAACTCAAAATCTTAAATCAACCTTGAACCGGATCAGATGGGTACATGGAGAGGAATGAAGAGAGACAAAGGTGGAGGATGACTCAGATTGACCTCGGGAACTGGTGAAGCCCGGCAGTCGTCCCCAGACACACAGAGATTAATTACCCTCTGTTGATTAATGCTATTAGGGCAAGGATGACAGCGGGTTCTTGTCTGAGATGTTGGCTTTGTCTGCGCACGGTGCTTATGCCACAGACTGCATTGCTATACTGCTTGTGAGGTTAACGTAACAGTATATAAACACAATAATGTCCCTGTGTGCATTGGTCCCAGTGTCCCTGTAGAGCAGTGTAATGAGCTTAGTGTGTCCTTACTCCTGGAGAACTCGTCCTGTGCTGCCACTGTTCCTTCCATCAACTTGGGTTTAATCAGCCGGGTGCAAAGGCCATCGGCATCTTTGGTGTAATGCTGGGGACAGAGTCAGAGAGAATGAAATGAATTTTCAAAATGTAAAGACAAACGTCATTATGCAAGTGTTAGAAATGACAATAAAACTCCAGGCTGCTGTTTTTCATTCTGACTACTTATAAATCTAATGTTGGCAGTATGTACTGCAATAGCTCATTCTCACTCTCCCATCTTCAACATAGTTGTATGATCAAGGACTGATTTTCAACAGTGAAATCTGATTGGTGAATCTGTGTACAAGCCTTTGATATGCAAAACAAAAGTGGGGCTGTTGTTTACAGCAATGCTCTACAGAGGAACATGGAGGGGGCGATGAAAAGATTTCGACTAAGAGTTGATATGCGGGGGGCTCCGTCAATTTAATATGTATGGGATAACAGTGGTGTTTGCCTTCACCAATGCTTTGCATCAATGTTAAATAGGAGGGTGGTTGTCTTGAGGGAATCCCTGCCTCATTTCCATACAAAAGAAGGAAATGAAATAAGAGGCGATAAGTAGAATGGGCATACAGTAAATAAGCATGTGTGAGGGAAGAGGGTATGAGATGAGTTCTTCGACTGAAGTTTCAAGGCTGCTTCTACTGCTCTGACTGGAACAGGTGTATTCCACCATCGGGGGAGGCAAGGATGTGTTGTTGAAGAAATGACAGCATCAACAAACTGCGGTGCCACTGTTGCCACTGTGAAAGCACTGCTTATTTAAGAACTGTGCTCCTCTAATGAGCTCCAACTCTGAGGGGAATGTAGAACATAACTTATAACAACATCCAGCCCATGTACCCTTACAATATGGCAGTGGTTAAGTTCTTTCAATTTATGTGAAGAGTTTGGCAATTATCTCATCGGATATGGATGGTTTTGATAATCATAGAAAGCTAATATGTATTATACACAACCTTAAATAGAATAAACGCAAATCAGTGAAACCCATTGCATCTGTACTGCAATCAAACATCGATTGAGGTGACAGGAAGTCTTTTGGAATGAATGAGCCTCTGCTGCAGGCTGACAGTATGTGTCAGGCATCTGAAGACGGCTCTAAAGAAGCTCCCCTGCTGGGAGCTGTGAAGGTTATTGTGGGAACCAGCAGCATGAGGAGGAGGAGGAGTGTGTGTGTGGGTGTGAGAGCGATTAATGCATCTGATCTTTCACCCCCCCCCCCAGACAGAGCCAACCAAACAACTCGTCAATAGCTGCTCATTAATGTGAAATTTAGGTTAGACATTTAGAATGCAGATGTCCATTTTGGTGAAATTTCAACATGTAAGACAAACAGCGAATCGTTGTCTTGCTAACAAACAGTGGTCATCAAACCTCTGTGTGACCACTAAATTAATAAAGCAAAAGAAAGACATTGCCACGGGCAACAAAACCCCCATGTTATACATCTGCAGCATGGCGAACCAAGGAGTGTAAGTTACTGTGGCAACCACCAGAGGGCAGCATGGTATGGTCCACTCCTCTACATTATTCAGCACTGATGTTCACATATAGAGCCACCTATCAAACAAAAACCCACCCTCTATACATACATATTTATATAATTACACACATTTAGATTTTCTTCAGTTATGCAGCTGTATCATTTGTGAGGATATGTGCAGTGATTTTGATATCTTGAAAAACTCTGTAGTTGTTTAACACATTGCAATTACTTAAATTCAGTATTTTATTGCATGGAAATTATTTTTAGTGCACAATGGTGCTAGATAAATCAAGATCTTCCCATGTGTAATTAACACAGAAGGGTGTAATCACAGATTAAAAATACAAAACGGTCATTGCAGCTGAAAATACTTTCACTGTGCCGTTACACCCTAGTCAATAACACTTCAGCAGTACCACTGCATACATGTGATTTACATACACACCATCACTGTGGCTGGTGTGATTGACAGATGTGTTTGAGAGAGAGAGAGAGAGAGAGAGAGAGAGAGAGAGAGAGAGAGAGAGAGAGAGAGAGAGAGA